>NW_006436291.1:3136023-3136643 GCF_000325575.1 Pteropus alecto
CGCGTGCGATGAGCAGCCGACCAGACCACAGAGGACGAGCGCCCGCGTGCTAATTCCCGCTCAGGGCAACCAAAGGCACGTCGTGACTTCCTGGGAGGACACCTAAGTGCAGGAAACAAACCTGACCTTAAAATGTGCTTATTCATGCTGTTCCCAGAGCATAGACTTCATGGCTGTAATGAAAAAACAAGGACCTTTAAAAAAAACTCCGTTTCCATTAGAAAGCACACGCAGGATGAACAACCCCACCAACACTGGCTCCGAACCAGGGCTGCTCAGCAGGACGCCGGTGCCTGTGGCCTGGGAGGTGGCATTCCAATGTGCGTGGAAAGACGGACGGAATGACAGAAAAGGCGGAGAGGTCGCACATCAACCGACCAACTCTGGGAGCTTTACCGAGGGTGGAACACGGCATCATAGCTGAGGGGGAAAATGGAGAGCACAGTAACCCTCCCCAAAGGGAGGATAAGCTTTCCTAGAACAACATTTTCACGAAGCTCAAACAATGTATACTGCCTAAATAATGGAGCGTGGGGACACAGCGGGCCGTGTCCAGGAGGACGCCCTCCCACCCCCGCCGAGACAGGAAGGTTCTGGGGACCCAGCACTCTGAGTTTGCC
>NW_006436291.1:3136696-3138601 GCF_000325575.1 Pteropus alecto
ATATGCAGAGCGGGAGAGCGAGGGTCTAAGGCCCTGCCTAGGTTTTTGCAGAGGCAACAGCGAGTCTGGGAGGCGAGACGTGGAAAGGAGGGATGCTCGTGTTTGCATACGCTTCCCGTTTGCTGGCGTCAGGAATAAATGGATCCCCAGCTCCCTCCTCTCTCAGAAAAGCGACAGGGCAACCGCCATTGTGGTCCCACCTCATTAACTGTGGTTCTTTCCCCCCCCATTGCCCCGGTCCCTTTCTGGGCTCGATCCCCCAAAGCTCCGGGAAGGAATGTCACAACAAAGCCACCGCCTTGTTGACTTTTTGGCTGAGTCGGTGGTCTGAACACAACCTCTGGAAGCTGAAGTCCTAACCATGCCCACCGAGGTGACCTTGAGAGGACCCCTGTGTCTTTATTCGCCGTGTTGACAGTCAACAGTGAGGAGAGTTGTCCCAGCTGTTTAGAATGTCAATGAAGGCAGGTGTCTTGGTTTTCTCCTGACCGGTGTAAAAATAATATTTACTGTAAATCATCCGGGTTGCTTCATATCTTTTAAACATATTTAAAAAGGAAATCGGGTTCTCCGTTGAATTATAAGAATTATGTCCCAGATAAGCGACTGTGAGGGTCAAGCTCTCCTTCGTCCCAGGAGCTCCTTGAGACAGGGTAGGAAGAGGGGAAGTCTGTAGAAACTCCAACTCCAGCTTCATCGAAGGAAATGCCAGCTGGTGCGCAGCCTAACGCTTCAGTTTTCAGAGAAACACTCTGATGGAGAAGCGAAATCACATCGACCTGCCTCTTTGTCATATCAGAGTTCTCCACACTGAGGCAGTGGGTGGGTTTAGAAATGCTTTTTTGTTTTTTTTCCTTTGGAAATGAGACAGCATATTGGTGTTTACCCGGCCGCCGCTGCAGGCCGTGTCAGAAACTCAACTGCCGTTACCGTGGCAACCAGATGCTCTCGTGCCTCTTTGCAACACCACCTGGGTGTTGCTTGAATTATTTCCCAAAGTGTCTAGAGGGTCATTATCCAGTGGATATTTCGATCCGACTTCGCACTTACAGAACAGCAGCCAAAAAAGTCACGCAGGGCATGCATCTTAGATTCAGGAGCGCTCGGACTGGAGAATTTTGCCCCACTCCCCGCAAGCAATGGTCAGTCTAAAGCCCATGTGAAGGCTAGCTTAGCAGGTCAGAACATTCTCCCCTGAAGAGGCATGAATTTGGTCCAAGAAAACAAGGAGTCATTTGTCATACATCTTAGATGAAGTCAACCTTAAGAAAAAGCCGAGATCCAGCACGAAATCCCGAAGCCTCTGCCAGAGGATGCAGAAACCCCAGAGGGAAAGCGGCAGCAGCCAGAAGGAGAAAGAAAAGCCCTTTGGGAAATAGATGCATAGATGTAGTGGTCTTGGGAGATATTTCAATTCTTTGTAAGAGGCTGTGGCCTTTAGCGTGACATGACTTCGGTTCGATATCCCACTAAGTATTAATTCTGTGACTTTGAGGAGATTACTTGTCCTCTATGAGCCTCAGTTTTCTTATTGGAAAAGTGTGCTTTATCATTTCAGCTCCTGCAGGCTCTCTGGAGAATTCAACACTGCAGTGAGCTCTGTGTCGGACACATGGTAAGTGTGTACTCCTCGGCTTTGTGACCTCCTTGACTTTCTCATTCAGTTTATTGAGCGTTGCCAGGTGATGTGGACCCTCGGATGAACGTGTTTCAATTCCTACCTTCAAGGAGCTGAAAGCCTAATTGGCAGGCAGAGGGGCCGATAGGTATTCATCCAATGGCAATCCGAGAGCAGAGGGACAGGCAAGATGGCTAACCCTACCAGAAGAGTCGGACGAGGCTCCAGAGGGGGCGGCCCCCAAACCATGCCTTTCTGGAAGCACCGGAGTTTACCAGATGAGGAAG
>NW_006436291.1:3138659-3158944 GCF_000325575.1 Pteropus alecto
GCTTCAGGCGATTGGGTGGGCTGCTGCACGGGGTAGTCACCCAAAGCCTTCAGCACCAGTGCCTCCTGGACAGTTCCCTGACCCCCTGCATGGGGGGCCGGGGTCTGGAGGGACTGCACCGACTGCCTTAAAGCTATGAGTTCAGATTGTCAGAAAACCTCAATAGTGCTAACCACTTGCTTATCTTTAAAATAATAGTTTGATTGAGATATAATTCACATGCCATACAATTCACCCACCTAAATTATGCAGTTTGGTGGTCGTAGGATATTCACAGGGTGTGTAACCATCACTGCAGTTAATTTTAGGACTTTTCATCTCCCTCAAGAGGGACCTCCTGTACCCATTAGAAGCCGCTCACCACTTCCTTCCAACCCCCCCAGCCCTAGGCAACCACTAATCTACTTTTCTTCTCCACGGATTTACCTATTCTATATATTTCATACAAACAGACCCACGTAATTATAATATGTGGTGACTGGCTTTGTTACTTAGCATAATGTTTTCAAGGCCCAGCTCTGTTGTAGCAGGTATCAGTACTTTATTCCTTTTTATGGCCAAATAATACTCCCTTGCCGGAAGTATTTATCCTCTAACCAGTTGATGGATATTTAATCGTTTCCACCTTTCGGCTCTTATGAATAATGCCACTATAATCGTCATGTACAAGTTTCTGTGTGGACATAGGTTTTAATTTCTTTTGGGTATGTACCTGGGATAGAATTTCTGGGTCTTCTAGTAACTAAGGTTAACCATTTGAAAAACTGTCAGACTGTTTTGCAAATTGGACGCTGTGTTTTACATTCCCATTACCAGTGCATAAGGGTTTCATTTTCTCCCCATGCTTGCTCCTACTTGTTATTTCCTATCTGCTTCTTCTATTATTATTATTATTATTATTATTATTGAGTATAAAATAATGACTCTGTTATCAGAACAATCCTAGTGGGTGTTAAGTGGTATCTCATTGTGGTTTCGATTTGCGTTTCTTGAGAGCTAATGCTTTTGACCATCTTTTTCATGTGTTTCTTAGCCATTTGTGTATCTATTTGGAGAAATGTCTATTCAGATCCTTTGCCTATTTTTTCATTCGGTCTTTTTATTATTGAGTCACAGTGTTCTTTGCATAATCTAGATACAAGTCCTTTGCCAGATACATAGTTCACATTTTTCCCTCCCATTCTGTAGGTCACTTTTCCACCTTTTAATGGTGACCTTTGAAGCACTAGTCCTTAATTTTGATGATGTCCATTTTACCCATTTGTTCCTTTGTTGCTTGCTCATGTGTTTGAAACCTAATTATAAGTGGCTTTGAAATTCTGGGTAGTGCTCGTTTCTCCACATTCTTCTCCTGGAGCGAGTACCTAAGAATCGAACAAAGTGCCCGAGAAAGAAAAAAATGTTAGCTAAAACAATGGAAACGACGATAATAATAACAGTGAATAAATCACAATAATGATTATTATACAATATGAAACAAATTCACCTTCAGGGCTATTGTTTTCTTAGCTAGAAATGAATTAGGAAAGAGAGGGAAATTCTAGTTTGAGTGTTTATTATATGCCAGGCACTGTGCTAGGTACTTATACAGGTAAATGAGGCTCAGCGAGGTTTAGTAACACGCACAAGGTCACACAGTAAACCGTGAACTAGAATGGACGCGACCTAAGCAATGAGCGGCTCCGGTACCTGTGCTGCTTCTGACCTCCGTGTAATGCCGCATCACAGTGCATAAAGATGTCTTGAGGACAATTTTGTTAGAATCCCACATGCACAGTTCTCAGAGTGTCAGGTGGTTCGCCGGATCAGAGTTACAAAATCAAAGCTATTCTAAGAAAACGTGAGCCTATGGGGGCCGAGACTTTAACGAATGCCATTTAATGAATGATACAAAATTAACTTATAATTTAAATTCCAGAAAAGCCATCTAGAGTAAGAAGGGAGGTCCGCCGGGGCAGTGGGGAGGGCGTGGGGAGAGTCGGATGAGAAGCGTGTAATATGGGAGGCGAAAATCCCCTAGGAGCAGGACTCTTCCGGTGGGCACCCCGTTTGACAGAGGACCTGGTGGCAGGGGCGGCCTCGTGGGGCCCCCGTGTGCGGGCCCGTGCTTTTTGGGTAACATCTCTGCGAATGATTCCTTCTGCGAAGCCCTTGCAGGAGTCCCAGAATTAGAAATAAATTATAGCCCCCTCCTCACAGTTTTTGAAAATCCACTTTACCACGACTTCGCTTTTCCCGAAACGCCTACATGAGTACCTTTTTTGCTCACTGAAAGAAACCCCGAGATGATGTTCGCCCTGTGAAAAAAGGAAAAAAGGCAGAAACTGCGCTGGGCGCCTGGCTCGCAGTGAGCGGTGTAGACGGAGGCCCCGCGGGCCGCCCCGCCGCGCCCCTCCCCGGAACCCGGCCGCGTCGCACCCGCCAAGGCTCGGAGCAGCGCCCCCACCGAGCACCTGCGCCGCATCTCCGTTCACTGCGTGCCCGAGGGTGACTGCGACTTTGCTTTGCAGCACGATGGCTTACGGGCGACAGGTCCGCCAGGGGCCTGCGTGTTGAAGCGCCGGTCGAACCTCCGTCGGTGGGAGCGGGTGCTGGAGGACCGTGAGCTCGACTGACGGCAGAGATGGCCTCCTCCGAGACCGCGCAGCCACCACGCACGCTAACTCTGCGGCTGCCCGTCTGGCACCGGGCCAGCGGTAAGGACATTTGTAAAAAGTGATTGATTCTTTCTCGGGCCTTGGGGCGCTTTCTGTCCTGGGTGAAAAGGAAACATTCGAGGTGCCAATGGCTCCCGAAAAAAGGTTGTTTTTAACCCAGGACCCTACAGCAATCCCCCCACAGGGCCTTGAGGTCCCGCCTCGCTGCCCTGTCACTCTGTGTGTGCCTGCTCGTCCTTCCCGGGACCTGAGACCCAGGGTGTGGGCTTCAAGCCTGCCAGGAAGGTCTTGTCACTGCCCCCTGGTGTTCCAGAGGGCAGAGGTGCGGGGCTGCGGCACTCCGCCCAGGTGGGCCCAGGTGGGCCCAGGTGGAGAGAGGTCGGAGGTGAAAGCGTTTCCCTGGCAGGGCCTCTTCCTCCTGCTCCATCCGCGGAACTCCGGGGTGCCTGAGGGAACAGCAGAGCTTTGCTCCCCACGTTTGGTTTCCTGTTGAGTTCATAACTGTTTGCGTTTCATGGGGAGCCGCCAACGCCTCCAGCAGAACAACCCTTCTCAGCAATTTCAAGTGTAATTTTGGCCTTTGGGCAAAACCCCCAAGAAAAAAATTTTCCCAAGGCTCCCTTTTTTTTCCCCGCCTCCGAGAAACAAACAGCACCAGTTTCTCTGCAAAATCAACTCTGGGTGGAACAAATCGAAACAAAAATAACAACAGACATCCAAAAAACTGATGCTTTAGACCAACTAAGCCTGCCCCAAGTCCCTAGCTTCCAAAGGTCACACATACAGGGTACTACAGAAGGACCTCGGGCCACCCCGACTTGCTCACATGGCCTTGGGCCTGGAATAGCGCAGGGTGGGTGGAGGGCATGGCCTCCTAAACGGCTGCACCTGTAGGAACCAGGCTTCTTAACCAGAGCCCTGGGGATGGGGGCGGGGCAGCAGCCTGCAGCATCCTGGGACGCACTCTGCTCCTGGGCGATGAGGTCCTAGGCCCTGTCCCGGCTCCTCACTCCTTCCATTCCTTCACGGCCCCTCAGTTAAAGGGCCCCCCCCTCCTGGTGCCATCACTTAGAGACACTTCTTAGCCATCGATGATTTGTTTTATCAAGCAGCGACATCCTTCGCAGATGAAGGAAATTTACAGATACTGTTGTTTAGTTGTCTTAGTTTTATAGTAAGTTCTGGAGAAGTCAGCTTCGGTTCCAGTCACACAGCAGAACCACGGTTTGGACCACGCAGGATGACTCTCGAAACGCTGGGAGGGTCAGCACCAGATGGGGAAGACGCTTCGAGAACAACTGGGCTCTGGAACCTTCTTCTCTTCCAGACCCAGAGGCTAAGCAACCACAGTGCCGGTCGTGGTCAAAGCTTGATGCACGTGAGGAAGACGCGGACTCTGGCCGCGCTCCCATGTGCGTCCCCACCTCCCTCACCATCCCGGGTCACGGGACCGCTCAAATGACCACAGCCGCTTCCTGGACGGTACGCATGAATTCTCAGGCCTCAGCGAGCGTGTGGCGCTGCAGTCTTAGAGGGATGGATGCAGTGTCCTTGCTTCCGCCGTTTTCATTCGAGCTGGATTCACTCACGGTGGTTTGTGTCTAACTTTCCTCACGTCCCGACATTTTCTCAAGCTAGGATGGAGATTATGTGTGTTCTTTTACCTCCTATCAGCTTTTCACGCTATTATTTATCTGGCATCTAGTTTTAAGGAAGAGCGAATGTCCGCCACTGAGCACTGAAATGCTCTGAGGATAAAGGGCGCCCCAAAGCTTGGACTCACAGAGACACTGCAGAGCTTGCTCCGTGATGGCGCGGGACTTCCCCACCTTGTCCTTCGGGTGCCCTAAAAAAGGCAGAGCCAGAGAGGAAAGACAATAAATAGCTTAGAAAAATGAAATCTGGATTCCTTCAAAGACAAGAGTACTCCCCACTCTTGGCATTAAGTGCCAAGGGCATCGAGTTTCAGTGGCGAAGTATCAGTAAATAACATCTGATTTGAAGGCAAATACCGGCTTAGGAGGCCGAGGAGCAACAGCTGGTTTGCTCTGGTCGTATGCAAATTGCAGTCAAAGTGCATCGCAAGGGCTGAGTGGTCAAACCCATGGGCACTGCCATCCTTAACTCCCGCAGAGGGTGCGTGTGCCTAGCTGTCAGGGAGAGTAGAAGGCAAGTTATTTTTCCCTGCGACATGGGCAGGACCCTCCCCGCTGCCCGCTTCTGGGTCTTTCTTCCTTTTCACGTCTTCATCGAACAGTGCGCACGCTCTCTACGAGCCTGAAATGCTGGCTTCACCACCTTCTCTTTGCCTGCTCGAGTCGTGATCTAGGCCTGAGGGGCGTGAGAGCAGGATGTCACTCTCGTCACGGACTCTCTAGACACCAAGCACAGAGCGAGCCGCTCGACGAACACTTGAGGAAGAAATGCAAACTGTAGAACCCATCCTCATTTTCTTGCTGAGGCGATGCCGTGTTTTTCTTTGACGCAGCCTCCCGGGGGCAGCTGAGCAGAGTCTGGGTGTGGACCGACAGTGTGCCTTCATTGCTGGCCCTGCCTCCACCTCCCAGTCTGCAAGAACGTCATTTCCAGCTCATATGTTTACCTTGACCTTGGCTAGTTTTCCTTAGAAAGTCATGTTGAAGGTGAGCTGAGATTTTGCACACCGTAGTAGACTAAGTAGAGGCTTTCGTTTTCTCTGATATAAAAACCATCTGGAGGAGGCCAGCTGGACCTTGTCCGGTGGTTCCTCAAAACCATCAGGGTTCCAGCTCCTCCTACCTTTTCTGCTCTGCTGTTCTCAGAGGACCCCTCATCCTCATGACCTCAAAATGTCTCCTAGAGCTCCAGCCATCGCGATTGTATTTCAGGCAGGAGAAAGAGGAGGAAGACAGAGGGAAAAGGTCAGTATGCAACCTGAACATACCCCTCCCTACCCCGGTTTTAAGATTTTCCAGATCTTCACCAAACAGCTTCTGGTCATAGTTCATCGGTCGGAACTTCGCCAGAGGGCTATGGTTTTTCCACGGAATGATGAGAAATGTAGGTTTCTTTTTTGTTTTTTTAAACCACCCATCCGCTCCTAGAATAAATAATATTGGGATTTTGTAGATAAAGGAAAAGGAGGGACTAGTTATTATGAAGGCGATGAACTCTATTTAACTGGTGGACACTGAGAATGAAGGTCTATCGCCAATATATTCAAAATATATAACCGACTAAATTTAAAAATACAGGACAATAGAACTTTGAGGATTTTAGTCATACTCGATTCTATACGCAGGGAGAGTTTTTAAACCGGTTTGGTAACATCACAGGGGATCTTTAAAAGAAGATATCGATTTAAAAACCAGAATAGTTCGGATTGGTCAAGTTTCCACGATCGAAGGGGCAGGACCTGTCACGCGTGGGAACCCGCGGGGGCTCCTCACGGCGTTCGTGTCGGTGACTGTAAAGCCGGCAGGAAGCTGCCGGGGCCTGGTTTGGGGGTGCACCGTTTCTGGGAGGGACAGAGCTGGGATTCCGGTGTCCCAGCAGGACTGTGGTCATTGTGTCTCTCCTTGTTATTCGCGGCCGTCCAGCCAGGGTGATGTGTGGCCCTATTCCAGGCCCAGACCCGACACATGAAGCCGGGCCGGGTCGTACGGTCGTATGAGGCGGACACCACCACGTGAGCAATCTCCTTACAGCCACCTGATCCCAAGGGGCTTCCGTGTCTGGCTTTGCAAACTGTAACTTATTCACGGTGGCCTTGGGAACCGGGTTCTGTTTCTTATTGTACAGAGGACTCGAGCGGTTAATAATCTTCTGTTTTTGGAGACTGTGGTCTCCAGGATTAAAATCCACACATACATTTATGCGCATACACATATTTCATCTTTTCTGGCTCTAAAATTAAGACTTCCTGCTGCGGTTTTTCTTTAGAAAACCAAGTCGATTTGGATATCCGTAGTTATCAAATAATATGTGTAAATAGCATGTGTACGTCTATAAGCAAGATATGTATACATCATAATATATGTATAAATAATATCTGTGAATCACGGCTTCTATGATTTGCAGGTGTTGGAACGTGTTAGGGTCCCGCCATCAAAGGCCCGAATTCGAGTAGCTTTCATGTGTTACGGGCGCCGAGCTGGGAGGAAGGGTGGCATCTTGGGGCTGCCCTTCAGTCACATGGTGCTTTAGCAGACCCGTGAACAGGAATTAAGCCGGAAGCTCCTTCCGCGTCATCCGTGGGCGGCAGGCCACGTCATCCGTGGGCGGCAGGCCACGTCGTCCGTGGATCTGGCTTAGGTCAGAGAGCTGGCCCCTGAGAGGCTAACGGCTCAGGTGGGGACCAGCCACTCAGACCGTCAGCTTCAACTTTTCCATATGGAAAATCATGATGAAACTGACCCATCTGCCTCCGGGGTTGTTGGTGGGGCCGTGATGGGTAATTTGTGTATCGTAGGCAAACTGGTTTTGTGGTCGTAGGGGGGACTCAAGCCACGCTATTTGGGTTCGAATCCCAGTTCTGCACTTAGTGGCCCTGTTTTTCGGACACGTTACTCAACCCCCCTCGTGCCTCAGTTTCCCCATCTATAAAGGGAGCAATAAGCCCTACTTCTCAGGGTGTGAGGGTTCAATGAATTAATCCATAAAAAGCAGTTAGAATAAAATGTGGTACACGGTATGTTAGCTACTGTTACTAAAACCCGCAGAAGAAATAACACGTACAGTTTCCCAAACAAGTCCTGGCATCTTCCGGGCACTTCGCGCGTGCTGTTCCTCACCCAGTCCTCACAGAAACCCTGGAGACGGTGTGTCTGTCACCATGAGGTAAGACAAAGCTGGGGAGCTGATGAGTTAAACCGCTTCCCCGATTCTGTCATCCTGACGGTAAACGCAGAGCCGGCGTATGACGTCAACACTCACGGCCTTTCCACTCGACCATGGTCATTTCCCAAAGCGGGGGGCAGCCCCCTCCGCGTATCCCCTCCTGCTACCAGCCCTCGTGCTACCACGAGCGTCCGTCCCTTTGCTGATTTGCCCCCAGTGTCCAGGCCCCACTGCTCAGATGACCCGGCCCCTGCTCGGCCTTCCGGCCTCGTCGCCTGCCACCCCCACGCTCGGCTGTCACTGCTCTGAACGTGCCAGCCTCCCTCTTGCCACCAAGCCTCTGCGCGTCCCTGCGCCTGGCATACTCTTATATTCCTGCTCAGATGTTTGTTTAAACACAATTATAGGTCACAAGGAAACACAGGCAAACGGCTTGGAAAACAATATCGAGGACATAAATTTATTTTGCTTGTTGGGGACTGTGCTAAAAACTCTCTGCAGGAGAAAATACACAAGGAGACAGAATTCTTGTTACTCAGTGAGCCGAACCCGGAAAGCTGTTTATCTGACTAATCAATCAGGTCGAAGCAACGGACTTAAGTAAGAATAAACTCGACCATCCTTTGTTCTCTGTCACTAATTAGAGATTCTTTTCTGTGTGCCTTGACATTCAATGCGCTGAAGAAATGGCTCCCTGAAATGTCAGATGATTTTACTACAGAGCCTGTTGTAATTCTCGGGAACATAACCTTTCCAGCAAAGGCTTATGTTAACTCTAGAGTTGGCAAAACATGTTTTAGAAAAACGATATGAAATCATAAGAATGTCGATTGCGGAATGAATTGCACTAGTTCGTGCCTGTGATTATTGGACTAAATCGGAAGTGAACACACCAGGCTCTCCCCGCTCTCCTCTCTCTGTTCCTCTGAAGACGTCACTGCAGCCTGGGGACCGCTGGACATGACAAAAGCACCTACCCCGGCTACGTGTATTTGAAAGGCTTTAGGCACTTTTGGTTGCAAACACATCAGAAAGATGTCTTTCTTTCACCCCTAAATACTCTCGAGCTCTATCGGGGACGATTTTCTGAGGTTTCCTACTGTTGCTCCCCAAATCTGACGTTTGATCTGTGCCAGTCTGCTAATAAGGCCTAAGGAGCATTTCCTCCCACGGCACCTCCCCCGCCCCCGACATTCAACTTTAAACAGTTATACATTCTGCAAACGTTCGCTGAGCACCTACTACGCGCCAGGCAGTGTTCTGGACGGGGCCGGGGAGTAGACGTTTTAAGCTTTGCAAGCCACACGCGGTCCTTGTCCCTATCGGTCTTTGTTTTCGCCTGCTTGCTGTGTTTTGACCCTCTACGAACTCCGGTGTCATCCTTAGTTCGAGGCCACATGAAAAACTCGAACATGCGCCCCCCCACCCCCCACCCAGAGAGTGATGGAAAGTGGGCTGAGTGGTCAAAGGAGAAGAAAGGGGCGGAGTGGATGAAGGACGAGCCAAGCCCAGAGAGGGCTCCCTGGGGGCCGTGCGCTGCCCGCGGGGTGGGACAAGCTCGGGCGGCGCCCTGGGAGGGGGCGTCGGGCAGAAAAAGCTGTGCGTGCAGAGTGGATGAAGCCAGGGAGAACGGGAAAGACCAAGACCCTGGACGCGGCTCCAGGTGGACCGCGGGAGTGCGAGGCCCGAGGCTGCAGCGCAGCCGTGCAGGGCGTGTCGGGGTTTGGGTGTGTCAGGGTTTGGTGTGGCAGGGGCGGAGCTACCGAGAGACGTGAAGCGGAGGATGCAGGGGTCGTCAGCCTGGGCCTGAAGAGAGTCACGGGGTGTGCGCGTGCCCCGAGGGAGGCTGCGGAGGGATTCGGGAGGGAGAAGATGGGCTTGGACCTCTCCGGGGATGTTGAGGTTTGCCAGCCTCTCCTAGGCAAATTAGAGGCCAGACGGAAGGTCTTAGTTCCTTAGAAGATAATTGCTTGGGGCCGAGGGGCCTCGAGACCAGGCTGGGCCGCTCCGACCCTTCTCACGTCGCTTGGGACCTTCCAAAGATGAACCCGGTACCCACTTTCCCCTGTCGGCTTAGAGGTGGGAAGCAACGTTCTTCTAATGCGCACAAAGGGGGTGTCCAGGGCCTTCTCTGGTGTCCAGTTGCTTTTAGTATGAACACTACAGTTTGTCACGCACGCCCTCGTCCTGTATTTACTGAGAGTCCACAGACTTGCCCCATACCTGGGTCTTCGGAATAACAAACGTAACCAGCCCGCTTTGTCCACAGGGAGTTGACAATCCAGTCAGGCGGGCAGATAGGTGATGCAGTCAAAACACAAGAAGGCATAAAACAAGGTTAATGGTTAGTATTAGAAAGAAGGTGCCATGGGAAGCAATGGGTGACAGCCGATGGGCGACAGCTTCCCCAAAGCCACAGTTCCCGAAGCCGCAAAGACTCACGACTGCCTCTGCTAGCGGAACTCGAGTTCCAGTCAAAGCTCCACGGTTTTGGGGGACCCCGGGTATTTCCAGAGGCAAGTGAGGTGACCTCTGTTTTGGGAACTCGACCGTGGCCGCGGCATGAATCACGTGTCAGGAAGAGGAGCGACGGGTGGGGCAGGGAACCCAGTGTCCACCGGTACCGTCGTCATCGTGATGAACTTCGCCTCCTGTCTGTCCATCCGTGTCCATCCGTGTCCATCCGTGCCTGAAGAGCAAGGCAGCCGTGGGACCGAGTCTTCCCTTTCTCGTGCCATCCCACGCCCACATCGCCTCAGCCCCGAAAGCTGGAGAGACACATCGCCCAAGCCCAGGCTAGGGACACAAGAGCTATCTGGTGATAGTGGCTCGCATTCATTCTTGAGTGATAGTAATGATTCGAGTGAGACTAATGACAAAGCTTTTTCTCCTTCAGACAAGGAGCTTTGTGCCAAACGGCTCTTTGATGGCGCTGGAGGGTTAGAAGAATGTCATTAAAAATCTTCTCCCGATTTTGTATTCCTTTTTTTTCAAAAACAAAACTTTAATAATCAATTAGATTTATAATGAATTAAAACACGCAGACTTCTAGATCTTAAGTCGGTTATACACTTGTTGAAATGTGCATGAGTCAGCTGACCCTTCCTTCGATTAGGCTTCCCCCAAAACATCTTCCCTCCAAAATTACAGGATCGTCAGTGTGACGCTGAACCGGGGCATGGGAGAGGGACAGACTCGATGCTTCTTTACATTCTCCACTCATGGTCAGCGGGGAGGGCGAGGGCGGCCGTTTGCTACCTTCCCAGGAAGACGAAGACCCTCAACGGAGAGGCGCATGTTATGGCCGGTTGGCACAATCAGATGAAATTGGACCTTCTTGTCATTTCACCCGTAACCCCTAACGTGGTATAGGCTTGGGCTCTTGCAGGAAACTCTTTTCATTTCGATGGTTGTAAACCATGCAGTGAGGTTGAAACAGTGAGTCCAGGACCTACGTGGCCTTCAGCTGGGAGAGGAACGGGAGAGACTCTGAAATAAGCCTTTTGGAGGCTTGTCTGATGGAGGAAAGTTGGGTTGGAGGGAAGAGAAAATCAAACTTCAACCTGACTGCCCCCCAAGCCCCTTTTTGCCCTAGCACCAGCAAGCACATGGTGTCCCCATCAGCCTGGTGGTCTGGGCACTTGTGACCACTGTTTGGACAAGCAAAATGATCAGGAGGCTTGATTTTCAGCCAGTGCGGCTACAAAGAGCGATGCTAAGTGTTTCATATAAATTCAGTTAAAAAGAGATGTGGGCGGCTATAGACTTTATTTCCACTGTTTACCAACCTATCTGTAAGTAAAAACGGAGGCTGTTCCTCAGCAAAACGACACCGGGAGAAGTAGTTTTTGAAAGTATTTTCATTTTTATTACATTTTATCCCTTCCCATTTCAAGAGAGCAATAAAATTTGATGACATATGTAATCTGATCAGATTTTTCACTGTGAACTTGTAGAAGCTTCAAGTTAAATATTAGGATTCTTTTCAAACGTCTGAAGCCAGTAGGATGCATTCAGGAAAGGAATTTCGCCTATCGAATATCACCCGCAGAAGCTCTCTGCACCATCAGCTCTGAATTAGTTCTTCTGATATTCCATGCTTAAAGTTAGCCAAGGCCGGGTCACAGCAAGCCACCTACGGCCAAGTGGCGAGATGTATCACTCGCAAAAAGAAAAAGAGCAGGATTTATCTGGGGTCTGACTGTCGGCTCATCATTCATATAAAATTTGAGCGTCAGAGTCTACAGACAGACTAATCACACCTGTGAAAATTGCCTAGATCCCTTTGAAATTGGAGTAAACTAAAAATATCGATGGCAGTGGTCAGAGACTCTTCTCCAGAAAAAAAGCGTTTTCAAATGCCAAGTACAGTGGCACTGTAGGCTAAGGACTGGAGGACCCTGAAGTCAGGCAGCATCGGAACACCCCAGACGGAGATGGTGGGGCCCCACCCCCGGCCGTGGCAATCGTGATGGAGAGGAAGGCTCGTCCGAGTTCCTGAAGAAGTGGGTTTGTTGACGGAGTAGAGGCACTTGAGGGTCCGAGTGACCAAGCCAGCAGTCAGCTAAGTCGGGGGGCAGGGACTTCCAGGTTGAAGATATCGAATCAATATCTTTTGAGTTAAATTCTATTTTTAATTAATATTGCTATACCAGCTTGCTTTTAGTTAGAATGTGCCCGCCACGTCTTTTTCTATCTCTTCATTTTTAGTTTTCTTTGAAGTCTGATTCCAGGTGTATCTCTTATCGGTAGCTTAGGCTAGATTAAAAACACATGAATCCAATGCTGTCTTTATTAGAAAAACAACCGTTTACATTGATTACGGTGAATGACGTGTTTGGACTTATTCGTATCATTTTATTTTGTGTTTTGTTCTCAGTGATTGTTTTGCTCACTCTTTTTTCCTGTTCTCTGATAAATCACGCGTTGGCGACTTTTTCCGCAAAGGGCGGATGTTAAACATTTTAGGCTTTTTGGGCCGACCCGCAAAATTGAAGATATTTTGCGACACTTACATAACAAGAGAAAAAATAAATTTCCACCAAAATTGTATCGATGACATTCACATTATAATATATAATTATAATATAACTCAATTGAGGATAAAAGCTAATGGTCTTACACAAGTTCCTTTTTTTTGAGACATTTTCTGGACACATTTTTCAACTGCATAGAGTTTGTCCTTCTCCTATGAGTTTGTCCCAGTTCAGTGTGGGACCGACGATCCCCAAATTTAGTGACCTCGTGCACGGCGGGTGAGCAGCTTTCCCCGCCTGGCTAACAGATGACACACGTGGAAACTTCCTGTGATGCGACCTCATTTCAATGCTCTTGTTTTCATGAACAAATTCTGCTGCGGTGAGATAGCGGGCTGTAAATTCTTTAATTTTCCCCATCGGGGCTGCTGTGCACGAGGCGGGGCTTACGCTTTGAGCACGCGTGTGGTTTCATTGCGTCGCAGACACGGTGTCTCGCCCGCAGACTGGACAACAAAAATAATCCGCACTCAACTTTGCCTTAAAACGGCGATACGTGGAGTTCACTGTTTCCTTCTTTTCTAGTTTGGATGTCACGGGTGTTCGCAGGTAATGAGACAATTCTTGGAACGTGGTCCTGCAGACGCTGTGCTGTGGCTGCGTCGCTGGGGTCGGGAGAGCGTCTCTGAGGCAGCTGTGGTTTCGGAAGCCGCCGTGACGTCATGCCAACAAACGGGGCGCTGTCTTCAGTAAGTAAATCTGTATCTATGGGCGTTGAAATTTTAATTTTATGTCATGTTCACATGTCATGAATTATTTGTGGGTTTTTTTAACCACTAACCAGTGTAAAAATCCCTCTTGGCTCGGGGGCCATGCATGATATGTGATGGGTGAGATCTGGTAAATGATTTGCAATTTCCGGCTGTGATTTGTTTCTTCCCTTCGATTTGGAAGCTACAGATTGTATTTCTATTCATTTAGTGATTTCCCTTAATTTTGAAAGTCGTGCTTAATTATATTTTATAATAAAGAATAGTCATATTTTTACTTTTTAAAAGTGTACCTACTGGATTCTGATTTTTATAATGAAGTCCAAAGTCAGCCATGTTTTTTTAAATTTTTTAATCATCCCTACTAAATTATATATTTTTACAATTAAGTCCAAAGTTAGTCATGTCTCTGGCTGTGCCTGTCTTTCACAGGAGTGGGACATAAGGGACTAAATTCTCAAGAACGAAGCTTGGGAGCAAGAACCCAGCGTTTCCGTTTGTCACATGAGAGGCAGTGCAGACGCTGGGAAAGCCATGGACTTCGGAGTCAGACGAGTTCGCTTTAAACCTTGGTCACCGCATCTCGCCCCCTTGGGGCACCCGCTTCGCCCCTCCCAGCCCTGGTTTTCTCTGCTGTAGAGCGAAGTCAGTTACCCCTTCCCCGCCTGTTAGCTTCCAGTAACAGACCAGCGTCACTAACTTCACCCAGGCCGCTCAGGTGCATCTCAGCCGGTTTCGTCCCCACTAAAGGGGACCGCGTTCCTAAACTCCAAACCGCAGCTGTACGCTTTTTTGTACAGTCCTCTCTTGAAGATTTCACTCAGTGTGTTTCGTGATATCATTCGTAAAGCCTTTGACTCGGTCACCTCTAAGCTGAGCATCTCCACTCGACGATGCCCACAGTCCCCTGTCCGGCTTTATGAAAGGCGGGTCCGGTGGATGGAGAGCTGCACCAGCTCTGAGCAACAGCTCATCATTCCACACGCAGTTATGCTAAAAGCCTTTTGTACTGCGGACGCTGCATCAGGCTGCCAGGGACCTTGGAGGTCGCTGTGGGAATGAGCTCGTGTGAAACCTGAGCTGGAGAGTAGAGTTCCTCCTGAGAGGTCAGAAGAATCTGGAAACATCCATTTTATAGTCACTTGAAAATGTATGACGTTTTCCTGTTATAAATCTCATTATAATTCTGTGCCTGCAATGAGCGCATACATATGGTATGTGTACTAACAGATTCATACGTGCAAACTCTGAAAATGAAGACCCATTCCCGCCCGTGATGCAAAAAGTAAGTCTTCTTAATAAAAAAGTATTACTTTAGTAGGTTCTTATATTTCTTATGTTTCTTACGTATCTTTCATGTATTATGTATACTAACCAGGGCATTGTAGAAAAATTAAAGCGATAGTGAATAACCACAAAAAAAATTTAGGGGCAATAAATCTCTTAAGAATTGCATAACAGGGGTTAAAAAGTACAAAGTTCCAGCTGTAGGATAAATAAGTCATGGGAATGTAACGTGCAGTGTGGTGGCTACAGTTCATAACACTGTATTGCATGTTTGAAAATTGCTAAGAGAGAAGATCTCGAAAGTTCTCAGCACAAGAAAAAAATTTCATAACTACACATGGTGGTGGGTGCTAACTGGAATTACAGTGCTGATCATTTCACGGCGTATTCAAATATCAAATTGTTATCTTGTACTCCTGAAACTAATAAAATGCTGTTTTTGAATTATATCTCAATAAAAAACAAAAAGAATTGCATAACAAATGATTCTTTAAATGTTTTTCTTCCTTCCTTCATGTCCTTTCTTATATTGCATTAAGTAACATGACAAGTTGTTTTCAATTTTTCCCCATTAAATGTTATGATGTGTTTTATTCTTTTCAAGAGAAATTAAAAAATATTTTTAAATCAAAGATGGCAATGTAAATAAAGCAATGAGGCAGTAGCCCTGTTTCACTCAGGATCACAGAAAGAGCATAAAGAATTCAGAGCCACGTTTTAGAGAATCCTGAAACAGAAACCTTTCATTAAAGTATTAATTCTGCTCACTGGAGAAGCCTACCTTCCCCCCAAACAATCTGCCCTTAGGCTTTCTGGAGTAAAGTGCACACAGCAAAGCGAGGTCCCGTCAAAGGGGCAGAGTCGTTTGGCTCAGGTGCAGAGCTAATGTGTGCCTTGGGCAAGGCCGGACCGCTGGAGCATGGAGGGGTGAGGGCCCGCCAACCGTGATGGATTGCTGGAACGGATTAGGGGCCTGGAGACGGGCAGACCCCTCAACGCGTCCAGAAGAAGGCAGCGAAAAACACCTGTCACGCACATGTTCTTCGCCTCTCCCGTGTTTTAGTCATATTAGCCCAGGCCCCGTGGAAGAAGCTTGGAAGCCTGTGTCACAGCTGCCCTCCAGGTGGGCCTCCCGCTTCGGTGGCTAAGCCTCGTTCTGGGTGAGGGGACTTAGATCTGGGGACAGCAGAGAGGGAAGGGAAGGGTGGCCTGGAATGTACCCGGCATCACTGGCAAATATGGAATTATCCCTCAGAGGAAGATGTGTGTAGTTGACGTGTCATCCAGGTGTGGCCACGAGGTGTCCTGCTGTGTTTCCCGGGACAGCACCGTCACTATGGCGTTTGCTTCCACGTTCCACGTGAGGACCTTACGCGGGCGGACGTCACCGTGGTGGCCTCGTCTCCACTGCAGCTCTGAGTCTGCCGCTCCCCCAGCTCCACGGCTCCTCTGCACGCAGCCCTCTGCACAGGGACCCCTGCACGACCGCTGTCCTGGGGCTCTGTCTCCTTCACGCCCGTACCTGGATGGAGCAGTGGAAGGCCTGGCCCTCTGTATGTAGGAACCAAGTGCATCATGGGAGGATGGGGACATGGGAGAATATGACAGGAGGGGAGCGTATGATGGGAGGGAGAGTGTGCGGCAAGCTCAAGCTGCAACTATACTCATCCATGCATGCATGCATGCATTCATCCATGCATTCACCCATGCATTCATCCATGCATTCATCCACGCATGCATTCATGCATTCATCCATGCATTCATCCATGCATTCATCCATGCATACATGCATTCATTCATTCATCCATTCATGCATTCAACTCCCCCCAGCTGGGTGTCTGCGCGGGGTTGTTACTGTGAAATGAAGCCGGCAGGCTCCAGCCCACACGGACCATCGTTTTGGGGGAGGTGATGCAGTCCCCCCGGGGGGCTGCAGGAGCAGAGCGGAGGGGCTCCTAACGCTGACTTCGGATGTCAGGAGAGATTCCTGGAAAGTGAGGTGTCTGTAGGACCTGAAGGATGAAGTCAAAGACAGGGAGGTCAGAGGCAGGGGTCAGAGAGGTTTCTGCGGACACAGCTTGGTATAATCTGTGGCCCCTGGGAAATAAGTCAGTCGCTTAAGTGGTCGGAGCATCAGTTTCTGCATCACTAAAATGGAATAATATTTGCCTCGCTGGGTGATTGTAAGGACTTGATACGAGATCTATTAAGCAGCTAACAGACTCCTGGTCACCTTGATGTTCAATCAACATCTGATGGATGAATGGGTGATTCTTGGGGGTAGAGAAAGCCTCAGTGACACATCAGTTTCATTTGCTCTACATTAAAACAGGGATAGAATTGTGATTAATTTTGGTGAAATTCCAATTTAATATACTATTCATTTGCCCTCCATGAACTGAGTAATACCCAAAATATTTCACATTCTTTGTGGTACAGCCACAGATGGTAGCAGATCAAAGAGTCATTTTATTGTAGGTGCCAGGCACTTAGTCTTAAATAATGTTGGTTAGCAAATTTCATATTAGATTAAAAGAAAAAAGAGTTCCCAAAACTTTAACTGACGGATACAGGAATGTGCCAAAGGACTCTATAGCCAGGAGTCCTGGAGAAGGGCCAGCTCGCTCACAGCAGGTGCCACCTTCTGTCACCCTCCCACGATAGATCTCCCAATAAGAAGGCAGGTTTTACGTTCAAGTTCTTCAGTGCTGCTGTGGAGAAAGGAGCAAATCGGACTTGCTCCAGCCCTGGGCAGTGGTCAGCTCCGTGGGCAGCGGTCAGCTCTGTACTAAATCACGGCGAAGTCATCAAGCCGAGAAATCGAACACATCCCGAGTTAGCAGAGTGTGAGAATCAGTGAGGTGCATTTAAAGACATGACGCACTAGTTTCGGAGAAGCCTGGCGGAGTGAGAGACGTCCCCAGATCTCTCCCCTTGAAACGATAAGCTGGACATCTAAAACTCAACAATGCAACGATTGTTTGCAAGTGAGATGGCTTATTGACTTGACCATAAAGTCGTCATTTTGGAGCCTAATAGCCACAGTTTAGGCTGTAATTGTCCTTCACCTCAGCCTCACCCACTGGAAGGAAGCTCTGCACGGGCAGCGACCCGCTCCCCCTATCCACCGCCGGGCTTAACGCAAAGCCCAGTCTGTATCTGGCACCCGAAAAGACATATGGAGCGCATCACATTTTACTGGGATACACGTGACTCGACTCGATTGCATCCTGTGATGTTTGCACACGTCCTCCATCCAGAGTCAAATCTGCAGTGCACATGTGCCATTCTCACACTACTATCTGAAAACACCATGCCTCGGAGTATCAGGGGCGGGTGCTGCGGATATGTGCAGACGAAGGTGCATTTCTGAGCGTGGGCCACGGGAAGGTTGCGTTTCTAGCGGGAGTCCTTTCGAGCTCTCATTAGTGAGCTTCTGGACATCACTTGGTCCTCTAACTCAGCTTTCCTATTGACAACATGGTCATGAACTTTGGTTTTCTGTTTCACCGAAGAACTATAATCATTACCGTAATGTTATTTCCTTGAATGAAAAAGACCACTTGATTCTGGTAGATACACTTAGGAAATTAAAGATTGAAATGGGCATATTACTAAGCCAAGGCAGTATTGTTAAAATGCAAAACTTGTGTTCATCATAAACAACCACCCTCAATATTTAATCAGTAAGTGAAATGTAAACTCATATCTCGAAATCCACTGCTCCCTTTTAAAAACACTAGGCACTACGCTTTAAAAAATACTTTTAACAAATTTTCAAGTCTTCGTCCCAAATGGTCTCCTTCACATGGAGACTTCTTTTCTCCTGATGACTAATCGTTCCCGGGGTGACCACAACTCACTTTATCATCATGCTGCCCGTTTCTCAGTCACTTGAGAATTTCCACACTCTTTGGCAATGGAAAGAATTCCCAATAACCTGGTATTCTGGCCATTTTAACGGTCTTTCCCATCTGAAGTTCGAACCACCCTGTATCCATCTTAGAGACTCTTCGGCACCACTGGAATGCTTACTCCGACTAAGAACTGACTATGACGACGATACATGTGCCCTTATTAATATCGTACAGAGGCACCATCTTTTGTACGGGCTTACAATTATTTTAAAAACGATCTGAAATTTTCTCTAGCTTTGCTATTTCAAAAACGAGGGGACAGAGAGATGGAGAGGATGGGGTGTGAGCCCCGTGTCGGGGCTCCGGGTCTGGGGTGAGAGATGCTCCCTGGCAACCATTTCCCTCCTCACCAACAGGCGCTGGTCCTTCGGTTGCCCAAGCGAAGCCCACTTTCGAAACTATGGTCAAGTTCACTGTGTCCTGGCCAGAACTTGAACTGCGGTCAAGTTCACTGCGAACTGCTTTGCTGCTTATTATTTTGATTTCAGATCACAGGTTCTTTCCTCTGGGGAAATGCTTCTTTGAGATCAAGAGAAATGGCTTTCTGAAGGTTACTGCGCCAGGGCCCACAAACTGCATTTTGGCTGCTCCCCGCCACGCAAAAACATATCCAGACACACGGACTGTCATGGAGGAGGAAGGGTCTGAGTTCCAAATACCCCGGCTGCTAGAATTACTCTAAACCCTGCCTTTCTCATAAAGATTCCATTTGATTATGCCATTACCTATTGATTTTTAAAGCCTGCATGGATGCACTGTTTTTAAACCACAAAAACTGATTTTTAGTCAAACAAACCAAAAGCTGAAAATCTTTTTGAAGTTTTTTTCTTCAATTTTAACAGAAAAACCATAGCTGGAAAAAAAATGTCAAAGCCCCCTTCTCACCAATTTCTGGCAGTCACACGGAGATTATACAAAATGTTTTACACACATATTTGTCAGCAGTTTTCTTAAAGCTCCATTGGTATCAAAATGACCTTGTATTTTCCCAATGTTTTCAAACTAAATTAAAAAAAAAAATTCTTTCTCTCCAGGTCTCCTGCAAATGCAGAATCGGAACTGGGGATGTGGGAGATAGTGGTGGCATTTTTCCAGTGCATGAAACGGTATGTATAGTCAAGTCGCGTATACTGGTGCTTATTTTTAACATTTTCATTTATTAAAATAGGCTCAAGATAAAGTTCTTTTATTTATAAGGTAAAGATTTTCTTTTCCCTTTATGGCCTTCTTTAGTTATATTACATTTGGGGAAGTGTTTTCCCCAAAGGGATTTTGGGTGGGTTGTAAGTTTGGCTGGGCCACTTGGTATCACAAGCAGAGCAGCTGGCATCAGCAAGGACATGCTGAGGGGTTAGCAGCTTTCTGGCTGCCACCAGGAATCCCATGAAACATGACCCAGGGTCTAAATTCACCCCGATTCTTGGCTTGTTCTGTCCATGCCTCAACCTACACACACACACGCACACACACACACCATTGCAGATCAGGCCCCGGGCTGGGTCAGCTCAAGGCAGTGCAGGGCCCAGCGGTCAGATTTGGAGAGAACCGCCCACAACCTGCGTGTCTGGTGGAGGCGCGGCTCCAGCTCTGGGTCGGTAAATCCACTGCTCTCCCCCAAATTCAGTGTCCTCGCCCAGCTAGAGACCGAGCAGTGAGCGCCAGCCCCAAGTGCAGGGAAGGTGGGTGAGCCTGCCAAGCTTCTGCAGCTCCAGAAGGTCCTAGAATGACCCCAGAACGCTGGGCTGCCAGAAACTCGGGGTGAGGGTTGCTGAGGCCAAAATGTGACCTCTCAATCAATAGCTCTGAGCCCCAAAGAAAACTTTCAGGGTAAATACAAATTGGGAGGGGGGGAGGGGGAAG
>NW_006436291.1:3161481-3197415 GCF_000325575.1 Pteropus alecto
GCCGCTCCTGGGCCTGGCCGCGCGGCTCTGCGCCGAAGCTCATGGGCGCCGCATCCAGCGTGGCCGCCAGCAGCTGCCCGGGGCGGCCCGCTGCTCTTTAAATGCTGTCGAGGTCTAAGCCCCAGGTGAATGCAGGTGGCAAGCCTCCTCCCCCGCCAACCTCGGGGGAGCTCGGTCTCTGTCCCCGCCCCGGGGTCAGTTTTCCGCCCCGCCCCGGTCCTGACGCGCTCCAGACGAGCTGCCCCACCCGGCAACTCCCCCACCCTGTGCCTCTTGCGGGCCAAGTCGTTCTCGACCTTTGCCACGGGATCTGTGGGTGCTCAGGGCGCCCACAGATCCCGGTCCCTTCAGCCCCGCAGCCCGGGCCACCCTGGACCCTCGGGCAGGTACCACGTCACTCGAGGGCTCCCGAGCTTGCAGCGCGGTAGCCCCGTCCGCCGTGCGGCCCCCTCGTTCGCCCACCGGGGCCTCTGCCCCTGCAGAACCTCGGATCGCCCCGTCCCTGTGCGGTCGGGGCCACCGGGCGGGGACCCGAGGGCTGCGGTGCTGGGCACGGAGTCGCGATGACGCCCACGCGCGTCGCGGCGCTGAGGCGGCTCGGAGGGGCCGCCTGATGCGGGACTCGAGGGTCCAAGGCCCGGCCTGGCTGGGCGCGACAGTGGTACTGGGGTCAAATGGAGTCCCCGCGTGATAACGCTGGAAGGCGCGCCAGACCCCTGTGAGGCTCGGGACCCCCCGGCAGTCCAGGGACCTTTGCTTCTCCGAAACCCAGGGAGCTCGGGACCTCCCGGCATGTCCGGCGGTGGCCTCCGGCACGCAGCGCAGGGGCTGGCGACGCTCTCCGCTGCTTTTCCAGGGTCGCGGCGAAAGCCGACGTCTCTGCGGTGCGCCCGACAACCACCGACGCGCCCGGGTTCTCCCGGCTGCCGGCTGCCTCTGTCCAGACTTCCGACCCCTGACTCCCCAGGTTGCGGGGCTCCCTGCTCCCCGAGCTGCGGCCGGGCTGATGCTGCAGGGCCGGGTGCCTGGAAAGAGCGCGCGTCCCCGGCTGCGAGTTGCGCTCTGGCGCGGAGAAGCGGAAATTCCCGCGACCATCAAGGTTCGGAGGTGACGAGACCCGCCGCATCACCACGGAGCTCAGCGCCGGCGACGCTAGTGCCCACTCTGGCCGAACTGGTCTCTCCCTAGGGCCCTCCTCGCTGCGTCTTGGGGGCTGTGGCTCCCCAAAGAGAATGAATTTCAATCTATTTAAAAAACAAAAGTTCCAGTCCTTCTGCCCCCTCCCTCCACTTTTGGCCGCGGGGAGGAGGAGCCGGGGGGCTGGGGCTAAGGACTGGGTGGCACGGGGGACTCGGGCTCCGGAGGTAAGGGGCCACTTCCTGGCGGTGTGGCCTTAGGCCTCTCGGATGCTAATGTCAAATGTTATGTAAAAACAACACATTTGTGGACAACGGAACAGAAAGCAGGAGGGAGAGTCCCTTCATTGTGCCAACGGCGCCCCCTAACGGAAGTAACAGCCCTTTAGGAGGTGGTGGGCTTCTCCCGAGTACAGATCAGGGAGGCCGGTGCCCCGACCAGTGGCGGGAAAGAAAGGCCCTAAATAGGCCTTGGAGGAGGGCCCTTCGGTGGGTCTGTACCCACCGTCGCCTCCCCCCTTCCCCAAAGATTTCTAATTGTTCTCAAAACAGTACAGTAGCGAGGTCCCAGTACCTTTCAGAAACGCTGCCCCTCCCCCAAGGCCATCACTGCAGGGACAGTGCGGGGCCGGAGTACTCAAGATAAGAAGCACTTCTCTGCTTTTATTTTTTTTTTTTGCGAACCATCTGCCTCTCAGCTTAGCGATTTTCAATATGTCCCCACAATTTTAAACACATGCCATCTAGGTAAGTATGATGAGACTTTTAGTAACTGCATCTTAAAGAAAGTGTCTTTCCATCAGCCAGCGCGGTTGCAAGCATGACCGAGATGCGTGGGTTGTGGGGCGACCTGCGTGTGTGTTTCCACACTCCTCCCTTCTCGGTCAGGTCTGCAGCTGCGGGAGTCAAGCAGGTTCCTTCCACACCTGACATTCTGAAATGGCTGCTGGTTAGGAAGCAGCTTTCCAGAAACCGTGCTTCATGAGGATGGAACATCACAGAAGCCAAACAGCTCTGCCTTGACAAAAATGATGGGGATAGTGGAGAAAGTTGGGACATGCCGTCAGGGAGGTGTGCTTACCTGCATGGCCTGAACCCACAAGGAACCACCCCCCAGGCCTGCCCTTTGTTCCAGTAGCTGATGCGTAACTTCTGGGAGGTACCAGGATTTCCATTGTCCAAGGCTTCAAGGTAGAAGATGCTTATCTTGATGGAATGACGTAGCGATTTGGGAGAAAGACTTAATTTCATCTACAGTTAACTGCACTACTGTGATAATCAAATCAGAGACATTGAATCGTAAAGAACGGCTTGGATCATCTCTTGCAAAGTAAAGGAATAAAAAAGATGATTGTTTTTCCCAAACCCCCTTAAAGTGAATAGCCTTTCTTTCCGTTGATACTGTGAAGTCTTTAACACTTGTGAGTTTCAGGACCTCTAAGAAAAATCAGATGAACCTTCATGTAATGGCCCTCGATTTTACTTTATAAAAATGACGATTCGTGCTGGACAGGAATGCTTGTGTTTTAATCACCTTTCTTTGCTTTCTGAGCCCAATGTCCACCGTCCATCTCGCTGTAATAGCTTCTTTATCTTTCAGCGGATTGGATTCCTGAAGTGGATGTCAGTCGATGGAGGACAGTCATCGTGGGACGTCGGGGTGGGGGGTTGGGGGCTGTTCTAACTCTTGAGTCAGTCTGGGATGAAACTCTGGTGAGAATTTTTCCAAGAGAGGAAAAATAACTCAGCAGAAAGAAACAAGGAAAATCTCCCCTTGGGCGCCGGCCAGCCCGGGCTCCTGCTTGGTTTCCCTCAGCGGGACAGGCCCCCCTCTCCCAGCCCACCCCTCCCCCTCTCTTCTCAGAAGTGACCTCTCCGCCTCCTCTGAGGATCAGTCTCCCCAATCCTCTTCCAGCAAACTTCCGAGCCCACCTGCGCTGCACCCGCAGCTGTCTGCCAGCCCTCTCGTCGCCGTGGAAATGTTCCTTCTTCCTCAGGTGGGTCTGTCTTCTGGGTGGGACAGCACGGCCACCCGAGGCGGCCCGAGCATGCGGTGCTGTGACCCTCGGTTCTTGTCTTCACCGTCGATCTGCGCCGGCCCCTCAGGCACAGGCCTCAGCCCTCCCATCGGGCCCGACTTCTCTCCAGCCCGGATCCCGCTTCGGATGTCGTTCCGTCTCTTTGCTTCTCTCCAGCGGCCCAGCTTCTTGGCCCTGTTGGCTGTCGCTCTGTCCTCCCCTCTGAGGAAATGGTCCTTGGCCCCACGTCCGCCCCCACGACTCCACTGAAGCTGCTCAGGCGCGGTCTCGGGAGCCTCTATCGCTCTAACTCCAATGGCCGCCTGCGCGCCTCGTTTTACTTGACTCTCAGGGGCTCCTGACCCCTTTCTCTGCCGCCTTTTAACGCCGTCCTCTGCTTCCCCTCCCCCTCGCCGGCTTTGGCTTCCTCTCGGGCCCTGGCTTGGCCTGTCCCCTTCTCAGATCTGTTCCCGCCCCTTTTCTCCTCACTCCCGTGGCTTGAATACCAGCCATTAACTCGAGGTTTCTCAGCCTCAGCGCTGTTGGCATATTAGGCTGGGCAATTCTTTGCTGTCCCGTGCCCAGCGCGGTGTTCAGCAGTGTCCCTGGTCTTTGCCCGCTGCCTGCTGACACTGCCCTCTGTAGTGACGGCCAAACATGCCTCTGGACATTGCCAGGTGTCCCCGTGGGGCCCCGTCACCCCCACTGAGAACTCTTGCCTTCGCTAGCAGCTCCCCAGTTTTTATGAACCATTTGGATGTCTTCTCCAACTCAGCGTGTCCCCAATTGAATCCATTATCGTCCTCACCCCAAACCTATTTCTCCCCATGGTGAATGGCAATGTCACTCACCCAACTGATTGTTTATGGCAAAACCGGGTAGCCCACCTGGGCTGCTCCGCCACCCACCCCGGCATCAGTCAGCAAGGCTTCTTACCGCTGCATCTCTTGACCTTGACCGCGTCCCTGTAACCCACAGCCCATTCCCCTGGCCCGTGTCGCTACCTTCCTGCATCCGCAGTCCCACAGCCACAAGGAACCAATGGCTCCTATGCAGAGGCTGCTCATCTCACCCACCTCTAGTACGTTATCCAGACGATGGCCGGACGCTATTTCTAAAGCTACGGTGGGTGGAATTCTAACGATGTCCTCCCAGGGTTCCTGATGATTCAGCCGAGATGCTAACCTCGTGCTGCTGTGAAGAAATTGTGCAGATGTCATCAGAGTCCCCAGCCAGTTGCCCTTATGATATGGAAGAGACCCGAGTGGTCCCGACCCAACCAGGTGAGCCCTTTGAAAGCAGAGAGTTTTCCCTGGCTGGCAGGAGAAGCAGAAGTCAGAGGATTTGATGTGTCACTGCTGGCTTAAAGATGGAGGCACCACATGAGCGATGAGCGTAGTTTCCAGTTGCTGAGAGAGTCCCTCGGCTGACAGGCAGCGAGGAGGCAGGCGCGTCAGTCCTACATCCGCAAGGGACCAAGTTCCGTCAGTAACAGGAATAACCTTGGAAGAGCACTTGAGCTCTAGACGCAGTGGACGGCACCCTGATTTTAGGCTGAGTGGAGAACCCAGCCATGAAGCCTTGCTGGGCTTCTGACCTCCAGAACTGGGAACTAATTAACAGGTGTGGTTTGAGGCTGCTAAGTGTGTGGGAATTTGTCACATAGCAGCAGAAATCTTAAAAATCAAACAGAAACAAAAACCCGGGGCCATGTCTCCACAGTTCAGTCACTGTCCTTGAATCCGGAGGAGGTTTCCACTTCTCACGGGGACGTGACCTTGACCCTGTGCCCAGACTGCCCGCCATCCCCCTGTGTAACTCCAAGCGAAGCACCTCCACTGACGTTCCACCTCCACTGACTGTCAGGACCCGCTGTGTTTGGAAGAGTCTACTCAACTTTTTTTAAACGTTCAAAATAGGTAGAATGGAGCATTTACGACACCACCCCATGGAAGTTCATAACTGAAATTTGCCTCAAACTCTCATCACTGAGAACAAAAATTAAAGCGACATGAGGGCCCGCGGACTGCCAAGAACTTTTCTCAGACGGCAAGTGTAGAAGGCGAGAACTTTAGCTACAGAATGGCCTGGATTCACATTTTGCCTCTGGTCCCAAGCAGCTGAATGGGTAGGCTGCTTAACGCCTCCAAATCTCAGCTTCTCTTCAGCAAAGTGGGGCCGTTGGTGCCCATCTCGTGGTTGTTGCAAAGGCTACACGAGACAGTGCATGCAAAACACTTAGGCATAAGTGTTCTGTACTCACCGCATGCTATGCATTGGGACTCCCTCACATTGGACCAATCACGTTGGTCTGGAGAACGGATCCTGAGTTTGGAGCTGGTCTCTTCGTACGTGTTAAATACACTCTCATACCCAAACATGTTATCTATACTCTTGATATGAAACTGAGGCAAGGCTTTATTTACAATATATTTTTTTTTTCTCCAAATAGGCTCTAGTGCCCTGTTACTAGGGAAAAATCTGGCTGTGCTGAAATATAATGTTTAAATAGATCTCATGTCATTGATTTAAAAACGATTCAAGTTTTACATATTCTAACTTTTATTCTAAAAATGATCAGACATTTAATTCATGTTTGGAAATTATCACTGTGTTTGCTTCGTTTTTATGTATATGTGTATTTTGTTTTGAAGCCTTTAAATGTAAATTGTAAACCCTTTGATGTTTTATCGCTAAACATGCCAGCGTCCATCTAATAAAAATAAAAAACACTCTCTTACACACCCACAACATTATAATCACAACTAACCCATTGACAGAAGTCTAATCTCGTGCACGCTTCATACTTGTGTCCCCAGCGTTCCCTAAATAATAACTTTTCAGCTCTTTTCATTTCAATCCAGAATCCAGGGCACCCGTGAGAGCTGTTCCGTATTTCTCAGGTCCTTTGGTTCCTTCCATCCTGGAACAGCCCCTCGTCGCCCCTGCCCCAAACTATTTAAGGCACTGACTCTGAAAAGAGCAGCCCAGTCGACGTGTGGGAGGTCTCACGATCTGGATTTGTCTGATACTCTCCTCCGGGTGACATTTAACTTGCTGCCATGTCCGCTGCGTTTCCTTTATACGGGAAGTTGGGTCTCAAGGTTGGTATAGATTCGGGTTAAGTAGTTTTACCTCGTTTCATCAGGAGGCACACAACACCAGTTGGTCGTCTGTCACTGAGTGCGATCATTAGGTGAAGTGGGGACAGCTAGATGGCCCCACCGTAAAGGAGAAACAGGAATTAGGAGCTAATCCGTGGCATGACACTTGGATGCAATAAAGAACCCAATTTCCCAGGCAAAGGTGTCCCCAGGTAAGAATCGCCATTGGTTTTATTTTCCGTGATGGTCACTGACCGAATCAATTATGCCATTGGGAGTTGTAAAATGGACAATTTCTAATTCTATCATTCCTTCAACATTTATTAACAGCCATTTTTCTGTGAAGCGGAGCTTTCTGACACCAACTGGACTTATTTGGTTTCCCTAAACTATAACTTCCATCAAAAAGACAAAAATATATACATATTTCCCTTTATTGATCAATTTTAAGAGTAAGGTAAGGCGGAACGATCATCTTGGAAATTGGAAACAAGTGCTTGTTTTGTTGGGTTTTTCTTTTTTGAATATTGTTATGGTCAGGGATTTTTATATATTTAATATTTTAATAAATTGTAATTATTTTTGTAATGCTTATATTGTCCAAAACTTAAATCTCAGTGTACCTCTGTCGGTGCACGTTATCACACCAGTATCGTTATTAACAGAAAAAACTCTCAATGAGATTTAAGATTTCTTATTCTACCCTGAAAATATATTCCACTCATGAAGTACAGTCAAAAGAATATGTTATATTTTAAAAAGCCACTAGAAATATTTCTTTCCTCTGTGTGGTCTGTGACTGTTTTGACAGATAAGTTCACCTCCTTCCAAGCCTCGCATGCTTCGACCTGGAATTTGCTTAGAAATAAGAAGGCAGAAAACGTGCTTGGTAGTTGAACTGTACGATGTTTCTTTTCTTCGGCGTATATATTTAATAAGTAGGTAAGATAGAATTTATCTAGCGTAAGTCGAGTGCTAGAAGTTATGCAATGGCTGGGGTGACTTAGGGCATTCTGAGTGTCATGGCGACGTTTGTTTTCCTGCATCTCAGCAGACGGGCAGACACCGCCTGAGAGTGAGTGGCCTTGGTGATGGGAAACAGCATTTGACCGGGCAGCTGCCAGCGCCACATCGACTGACTGTCTGGTCCTGGATGCGTGACTTGGACCCGGCTTCCTCGTCATTAATCCAGTAACAATAAAACCTCTAAGGTCCTCATCGCCCACTGAAATAATGTGTAAAGGGCACTCCGCACATTTCCTCATACAATACATGTCAGCTAATGTTACTAGGGTGACAAATAAGGATGCATTTTTTATCTCTACTAGTCTGTTTTATTTTTTAAAAAATTGATTGTAGGACATGGTTCCATAGTGTAGCAGTTAGCACGTCTGCTTTCCATGCAGAAGGTCCTGGGTTCATGCCCCAGTGGAGCCACAGTCCATGGTCTGCGGCCATGCCACCCTGAACAAGCCCGATGTCTGATCTCGGGAGGTAAGCAGGGTTGGGCCTGGTTAGTACTTGGATGGGAGACCACCTAGGAAGAGCAGGTGCTGTATGTGTAAATAATAATAATAAAAAAAAATTGATTGTAACAAATAAACAGACAAAAAACCCCAATAAACTGGGGGTAGGACAAGGAACCCACTCTTTAGAATCACGTGGTGGATTCCCATTTTGGTTACCCCTCTGTGGAGGCCCTGTCCTCCATCACGTGACTGTGACGCCATCTAGTGGGTAATCTAGGGTCTCTCTCCTTAAGTAGCCCTACTTGTTAAGAAAAACTCCCATATTTATGCTACTTCACAGGCAGGGTAAGTTTTAGTCCTTCTCTGTTACAAAGGTCATGAAATAGATAAGAGGCAAGAGATAGCCAGACTCCACAGCCATCGGCGAAGAGATTTTTGAACGAAAAAACACTTAAAAGGATATAACCTTTGCCTCCTTATAATTGCTTGGTTATTTATAAGTGAAACGTTTTCCACACAGAAAGAGTGGGTTTGTTTTATTACAAAGTTTTCTTTTACATTTTTATATTTGTATTAAAAGTTCCGATGCCAATTTTTATGATGATTGTATTGAATTTTTAACATAATGCTAGTAAATATACAGGACTTTATAATAGGTGTAGACATTTTATTTAAGAGAAAGACCTGTTATAGTTAAACACTTTGAATATTCTTTTGATTTAAAAAAAAGAAAAAGGAATAATGTTTTTGGAATGAATACAAAGCTTCACTGATTTTGATGCTAAGCCAATCTAGCTTAGTGGTGGGGTGGCAGGGAGGGAGTGCCTTGGGCTCTGGGACCAGAGCTCTGGTCTGGACGGTCCCCTTCTCAGACTGTGACCTTGGGCGAGCAGAGTCCCCACCAAGCTTCCGGTGTGAACGGTCGCGTTGTATAGAAGGTCTCTCACTTTCCAGCACCCTTCATCAGCTACTGGTTATGAAGGGGAGACCTGCCTGCCTTGACCTCTCTCGTGAACCGGTCGGATGAGCCCCTCAGTCCTATTTCCACCGTGCAGGGAGGACGGTGCTGCGCATGCGCCAGGTCAGGTGCAGGCGACGCTGGTGGCCGCGGGCCTCACCGTTCCCTCCTTGCTGGTGGCCGTGATTAACGCTGGCCGCATTTTATCAAGTCTGAACATCAGAAACTCATTTTATTTCCAATTTCTCATTTAATATTCGAAGCTTAATCAGTGTCCTCTGATCCCCGACCACTTTGGTCCCGTGTGGAGTCAGGCGGAGGGGATGGGCTCCTGACTTCTCCTCGACCACGATGCAGGTGGACGGGGCACGGAGCGCGGAAACGGGGGGCTCCATTCCTCCAGCATCTGCTCTCGGGCTGCTTAGGGGCCGCAAAAGGAGGTTGTGGCCGGTGCAGAAATGAGGACGGCCTCAGTGGCCGCCCAGATCGGGCCAGTGCTCAGACCGCCTCCAGCTGTCCTACTGTCCTGACCCAGAGCACGAAGGACAATTGAGCCCGCTTCCTACCCGAGTGGCAGGAAATCAGCATCAAAGAGCCTGAGCTCCAGGGTTAGGCAGTCCCGGCTCTGAATCCCTTTCTGCGCTCTGCGTCTTTGCCTCAGCTACGAAACCTCTCTGCGTCTTGTTATCCCCACGTGTAACAAGGATGTAGTAATAGTCCCCGCTTCACCAGGTTCTGGAAAGATGAACGAGGTAGTGCAAGCTACGTGCCTGGTCCGTGCTTAGTGCACTGCTATTAAAACTAAGAGAAGCTAGTATATGTATCGAAATAAGCTTGCATCGATAATACAGTAATTACATTTTATATTTTATCATATATGCTGCTTTCTGTTATTCTGTAATATGTAAATGTTGTATTAATACAACATATTAATTATTATAACATGTAATTATTATATAATAGATAATAGATACATTATTTATTATATACTGTATTATTTAATAATATATTAAAGTATTATTTAATAATAAATTAGATTAAAATATTCAATTAAAATATTCAACACGAAGATGTTAAATTTTATTTGTTTATTATTTAATTGGTTTTCTGGGACACCTGGCTAAGGGAAAACGTTCCTACTTCCATGCAATGGTCGCCTCCGATGTGGTTCTTAGTTTTTGTCGTTTCTAAGCGTCAGGTAAACTGGTCTGGGTCGCCTTCCTCCTGTGTCCTTTCCAGAACTGGAGCGTTTTTAAGGGGTTACCCCTGGAGTTCGCTTGCTCATAGAATTTTTTAGACCTTTGGATTTCTTTGATTTTGTCAATTTCGTATACAAACTGCTCACACCCCCTGACCTCCAGGGACCTCACCTGAAGGTCCCCTGGGCCCACCTCAGCCGGAACATCGTCTGTGATGACCCGGAGCTGAAATAAAATGCTTCCTTCCGGCCGGCGGCTCGGCGTTTGCTCTGCATCCAGGGGCTGGTGGGAAAGAAGTGGTTTTCCTCAGCGTTTTAGAAATGTCCCCTGTGTCCTTGGTCACCTTCAGAGGGTCACTGACAGGACAGCAGCCGCACCCCCCGCATCTGTCCAGCTTCAGGCAACTGCATTAAGAAAATGAAACCAATCCAATGACAAGATGATAATTAGCTGTGTGTCTCTCCAGGCAGACAGAGCGGGACATAGGTTCAAGGCCGGCCCACCCTGCTCAGTTTATGGGAACAGGTCCTGTGGTCTGGCTTCCTGTCCCATCCGGCTGAGCTTCTTTTGTCTACTAGCACCTGGACCACCTCGGGGTGTGCCTTCAACCCCCTGTTAGGCACCGACCATCCACGTGTCCTAGGCCACATGTCTTAAACCTTCCCGAGCATCAATTTCTCTACCTGTAACACACACCATATCGCAGAAAGGTTTTGGGAAGGATAAAAAAATAAGTTATAACATACTCGTAACGTGCTGTATGAGATTATGAGCTTTGTCTCCACAGAGGTCACTTTGCGGGGAAGTAAATATGCGTACCTTTTAAAAAGAAATAATGTTCGATGACACTTTTGCAAAACCAGAAACGTTTTAAAGGCTTACTCTTTTTAGTACTTAGTTTTTAAATCAGGACCTTAAAACGAACTCCCGACTGATTGGTCAAAATTCCTCCTAAGACATCAACCATTGCTGCTGGATACTTTTTAAAAATAACACATACGGAACGCGGTGCCGATACTGTGTAGCATCACGTCTACGTCTGCCCTTCCGGGCTTCCCGTAGGCTCTCTCGTTGCGCTGGGGTAGAAGCCTGCAGAGCATCCTCCCCGTGAGCAGCAGCACTGTCGTTGGCTCCGTCAGTGTGAGGCGGCACAGGCAGTGGCAGCACGAGCCACTCTGTTGCAGGTGGGGCCTCCAGCCGAGGTAGGGCACAGTCAGGGGCGGCCGCAGAGGCCTGTGGGAAGCTGCAGGCTCAGGCAGGAGCACCTGCAGCAGCGGCAGGTGATCTGAGTTCTCACACAGGTAGCAGCCGGCAGCAGACGATGCCGGGAGTCCCGCATTGCGAGCAGAGGCTGCGGGCTCCAGAGCAGTGGCTCCTGCTCCTTAGGAGGATGTGGCAGCCTTCGGCAGCTCCCGATGTCACCGTAATGCTACCCTCATGCACAAACTTTGTCCTCTGATCCTCCGTGTGGAAATTCTGTAATACCTGGAGTCGCGTCTGCTTTCCTAGAGAGACACCGACTGACACTGAGACCTAACTAGGCGCTCGTGGCTTGGACATTTTGTTGTTATTTTTAATGCCGTGATTCTGAATCGGTGCTGCCGCCAAAAAATTATAACTCTTCACATTTACGTGTGCTTTGGAACTCATCAGACACACGCACAGATGTCGCGTCGTTTGATTCTCCAGCGGTCCATGAGGTAGGAACAGAAGATCGGTTTATACAGGTGAGGAGGCAGAAGCGGGGGGTGGAGGGGTTCGGCAGAGGCTGAACTGCAAGTCTCTATGTGAGGTTCAGCCCAGGTGTCAGAGGCTGACGAGCAGGTACCCAGCACGGGCATCCCCTCCAGAAAGCACTCTTGGGAGAAAGCGACGTCTCCACTTCAAACGTTGCATCTCTCTTCCACCCTCTGTTGGACAATACCCTTCTGGATCATTCCTTTCTCCTCAAGGCTTGTCTGTGGTCATCATTTTCACCAGGTGTCCCCTGCCTGAAAGTGTGCGCAGCAAGGTGATGCCAGGTCCTGTGGTGCTTTTCCGTGGCCGCGCTGCATAGCTCTCATCGCTTACTGTAAGGACATGTGTTAACTCTCAAGTCAACAGGAATTTCCTTACGCCTACTCTGTGGCGGCATCTGCGTTAGGTGCTGGGAGGCAGAAGCCAGCGAGGGAGGTCTGAGGCGGGCACCTGACACCGTGTGCTTCACCGTGAAGCCGTGGAGCTGGTGGGTGCTAGATCGAGGGGATGGAAACAGGGAAGGTACAAAGGTGGAGAGCCTGGGATAAACGTTCGGGCCAGCTCAGCTCGTTACAGCGCTGCTTAGGTGAACGACATCCTCCTCTAAGCCCCGAGTTCCGTAATGCGCCCTCGTGGGGCTGGGGGTGAACACGCCCAAGGATGCAGCATCAAGACCTCTTCCCTCGTTCAACTCATTATCATTATTATTAGTTGTAAATGTTATTGCTATTTCTACGGAAAAGTCTGCAAATCAGCTCGGTGCACAGAATGACTTCGTTCGTGTCCCCAGCACACAGAGGTTCACAGCACGTGGCAGAACCCAGAAGGCCCTGGACCTTCTCCTCCTGGAAGGTGGCCGCTGCGCCCACTGCTAACGCGAACGAGCTGTGCCTGGCTTTGAACTTTACTTAAGTTCAAGCGTTGCATAAATGCAATCACGACGTGCTGTTTTATGTCTAGATCCTTCAGTCAGCGTGTGTGTGTGTGAGTTTGTGTGTGTGTGTGTGTATGTGTGTGTGAGAGAGAGAAATTCAGCCGTATTGCTGTAATACTTATAGTTCATTCTGTTTTCTTTTTGCTGTAACATATGTCATTGTGCGACCATGACCACACCACAACTCATTGGTCCTTGTCTCCCACTGATGGGTGTGCGTGTTGCTTCCAGTACCTACCTATTAGATATGGTGCCGCTATGAACATCCTATACAAATCTTTTGGTGAAGATATACATGACTTTCTAGGGGTGAAATTATCCACTCATAGGTACGTAAATGTTCAGATTTATTACATTTTGACAATTTTCCAAAGAGTTTGCACCAATTTCTGCTAAGTACGCCTTGGGTGGGTAGTAAGTGCAGGATGTGTCTTCAGGATTTGTCATGGTTGGGTCTATAATTGATATATCTTGCCGTAAGCCCCAATAGTTAGATTGGCAGTGACTTTTGTTCTCCTGGATCATGTCACTGAGTTTTCAAGTCTCTGACATTTTTCTTCCCTGAAAACCTCTTTTTATAGCCTAAGACGGCGATACACTTTAACACGACCCAAATCCAGGTTCTGGGGAAAATTTTTTCAACAAAAATGAAAGATGTGAACAAGAACTTTTGCAAAATCGAAATGTAAGACCTGAATATCTAGTCGCAAATGTCTTCAGGACGTTACTGCTGCTGCTGTGTTCACACAAAGAGGACCGAGCGGGCTTCGGCCGGCGTCTCGCTGTAGGTGAGAGGTTACAGAGCACGTGTTTGGGCTGAGGTTACCTAGTCCTGGGTCCTCCCCCACCATGGCGTGTAACTAACCCAGGTCCTTAACCTTGCTAAACTGTAACTTCTTTCTCAGCTAACTTGGGGCTACGTCAGCAGTGACTTCCCCAGAGTTCTTTAAATATCAAACGTTGATAACTCATGCAAAGCACTTAGTGCAGTGACTGACACTCAACGAATCCTCAATATCTGTCACCTAGAACGTTTTCCTTTTGGTGGGTTACTAGATAGTTTAACATCTATTTTTTTTTTTAATTGCTGTAATGAACTTGGATGTGTTCATTTTTAGTCCTGTGGTTATTTAGTCTATCTTTCATTTTTGTTATTGAGGTGACTTGTGCCTGACGTTAGAGTTTAACGTGACCATCTAAATGTCGGTTCCCCATCATCGGCCCGATTCCCCAGAGGCAACCACTGTTAATTCTTTCTGTGTGAGACAATCTAAGGTTTCCCCTGTAACTCTGTACGCATTTTCCTTTAGAAGTAATAACTTTTCAACTCTTTTACCTATTTAAAAATATTTACCTCCACATTTTAAATAACGTGCAGATATTATTATTGCCCGGTTCATCAATTTTTAGCTTTATCAATTAGCTTTATTTAAAAGCAATGAGATTTCAGTTTACTTATACCTAATCCTCCAACCCATTCTCCCAGTTTAGAATATTCATTTTTTATTTAAACGGATGTTCAGTGTTTTAGTCATTTTAATTACGTAACATTATCCACTGTTGACCAAGCCGACTTGTATCATTTCTTTTATGTAAATTTCTATTTTTTTCAAGAGCTAACAGATGCCTCAGTTTTTAAAATTCACGTTGTTTTCCTTGGACATCCAAGCCTTGTCGGATGTCTGTGTCTGTTCAGGGCTCATCGGCGCCGTGCTTCAAGCAGTCCAATACACCAGTGACAAGTGACCTAGCTTTATGTGATTTGTGTCTGAGAAATCGTCTTTCTGGAGTCCTTTTAATTAATTTCTCTAAAGCAGCCTGCCTGTCCCTTTTTTCATGGGGACTTCCCTTTGCCATTATATGAGAAATTTCTTTCTTCCTCTTTCCTTCTCGAATCTCTGACTTTCTGGATTCCATATCTTTCTCTTTCTTGCATTATTCACTTTTTAAAAAAAAAAGTAGAGCATTTCCCCTTGTGGCTTCCCAAGACAAGATGGGTGGGAAGTACATGTTTTCGAGAATTTTATACACTGAATTTCTACCTTCGCTTTGATCAATGGCCTATCTGGGTATAGATTTATAGGGTGGAAATTATTTTTATGCAGACTTTCAAAGCTATTTTTCCATGATACTCCAGCTTCAAGAGTATAACTGCTGAGAAGTACACGTTATTTAAAATCCTTGATCCTCGGGCGATGGTGTATTTTTTCCCCTTGGAAGTGTTTAAGGTCTTCCTTTGTTCTGTGGGTCCTGAAGATTCATGACTATGGCTTTATTTCGTTCATTATTTTGAGCGCACAGTGGGCCTCTGCATGCAGAGGCCTGTGCCCTTTAAGGAGATAATCGTATTGCTATTGTTTTTAACCCTTTTACCCCAGTCTTCTCTCCGTCCTCTTTCTATTAGTCGGAAGTTGGACATCCTAGATTGAGTCACTATTTCCTTTTCTTTTTGTCCTATTAATTCTCTCTTCCTATTATTGTTCCACTTTCTGGGAGAATTCTTTGACTTTATGTTCTAATCCTTCTATTAATTTTTTTTTTTTTAGTTCTCATGAATACTTGCAACATTTTTTTTTTTTAACCAGAGTACTTTTTTATTATTTTTTTTGACTGTTCCTTTTGATAGCCTCTCGTGCTTGTTTCATGGATGCAAAATTCTCTCTTACCTCTTTTAGAGTAAGAACTATAATTATCGTGAAATTATCTTCTGCATCCTGTGCAGTTTCTGTGTCCTTTGAGGTCATTTATATTTTTTAATGTTTTAGTCATTTCAATCTTTATCTTTCCTACTGGAGCCTGTCGTTAAAGGTCTAGCGACCTTGACTGACCATTCATATTTAGGAGTGAGGCAATAAAATGTTGGCTGGTGTCTGTGTGTGTGTGTGTGTGTGTGTGTGTGCGCGCGCGCGTTTGCATGTGCAATGTGCACAGAAATCAGGGGACCTTTTGAGTCGACCCCTGAATGTCAACTCATGAAAAAATATTGGGGCACATTTCCTAGAGGGCTGCCCCAGCCTTCTGGGTGTAGAGCCCACTCACGGCGTTGTGGAGCCGGCAGGGGCGAGAAGGCTCGTCTCCCCGTTCATTTCGCGGATGCTCGCTCAGGCCCGTCTTCCTGTGTGCCTCATGCTCTAGAGTCTGAGACCCTCTGGTTTAGCTGCTCCAGAAACTAAATGCTCTTTCTTTCATGGACGTGGAGTACTCAGAAACGTTAGACAGAGATCAAGGAGTCTAATTGCTGACTTATAACAAATTTATATCAAATCTTCCTCTGTCTTTAGTTCCCCACTTCATCCCTGCCTTTCTCAGTACTTGGTACTTTCAATTCTTAGGATGTCTTAGCCGGCTCCCCACAACATGTTGAATCTAATATTGTCTTAGAATCAGCAAAGTTTACTAATTACCATAAAACTAAGAGAACTTTAAGCTTTTGGGAACCTTAGTCTGGCATTTCCTGCGTCCCCACCCCTACTCTTCTAGGCTTCAAAACCTACGAGAAGTTCCCGTTTTTATAAGCAATTACTGAAACCAGCTCTTCCTATCTATCTATCCTTAGGATATAGCGGCCTAAGCATTAGCTCAAGACCTTCCTGAGTTAAGACTCTCAGATGGTTTTTGCCATATTAAGTGACAGGAGAATAATTTCAAGTGGGAACCAAAACGTGTACTGAGTTGACTATCTGTAACCTTCTGTGAGAGGAGGGTGTGATTCCCGGACACTGGAGTGTCGCCGACAGGAAATGAGTAGACAGAATCCCTCTCGTGCTCTAGGGAAAGGTTCCGTGTCTGATTCCACCGCAGGTGAGAGGACGCTTTCCTGTGAAGCAGCTCAGGCCGCCTCCTAAGCACTTAATCTCCCAGCTGGCTAATTTCAGGGAGTCATTCATTACACATTTGTCCCTAATGGGAACCCCCTTCTTCAAAGGCAGGCCAGCCCCAGGTAACTTAATCCTGAAGACACCGTAATCGATGGCACAGCACACCTGAGAATGGACGCTTGGACACAACGCAGTGTAATTGCCCACACTTAGAATCCATCTCTGCTGGTGAGCTGGCGTCTGGGATGCCAGGATTCTTCCTCCTGGCAATTAATCACTCAAGGAGGAAAAGTAATCAGGACTCTCATCAAGTCAAAGCAACATATCCGGATACAAAATTTTTTTCAAGAAGTTACCTGGGGTCCAGAATCTGCCTTGAAGGAATCATGGTTTTATTTTCCAAGCACCTTCTTTTAAGAGCAGAGCTGATCAGGTTACTGAATTACAAAGGACAGTTCCGCTCAGAATTAACAACCCCAACTACCTTTGAACCTTCGCAGCATTAACTCCCTGTCATGTGCATGACTGTCATTTGGCCAGTAGCTGCAGCCTACTGGACGCACCCCCCCGCCCCCCGCCCCAAACAGATCTCCAGCCTTGGAAGGAAGCATCGTGAACACTTTAGTCAATAAGTGTCATTTCGAAAAGAAAAGGTCACGGGCTTAGTCTTTGCTTCAGCAAAGTGGATATGCCTTATGTGGCTCTTCTCAAAACTGTTGCTTTGTGGAAAAAGGTGAACAGCCAGATCATGTGTCCTGTACAGTAACTGATCAAACAGCTGTCGGGAACCAGACTGCATCCTTCTGGTTCTGATTTTATCGGAGGCTCAATTGAAAAGCACATATGTCTCCAGGTTTAGCGTAGCAGCCCCGAAGCTCTGGGCCGTGTCCTGTCTCTTAGAGAGAAGAACTGCTCCCTCCTGTCCTCCACTGCCTTGTAGGAGATATGGCAAAACGAAGCGATTTTTGACAGTTCTTTATTTATTAATGGAGTGTTATTTCTGCACACTGCATTTCAAAGAGGAGACCATAAATATTGTATAATTCCTTTAAATACAGAATTACGTTTTTTAAATAGAAAAAGAAGATTTTAAAATGTGACTTAAAGTATTTTTTCCTGGTGAATATGTATTGAAATTACTGTGAAGGATGATGTAATCAGAATGGACTTTATGACTTCTTTATTTATGGAGTGTTGTTTCTGCACACTGCATTTCAAAGAGGAGTCCATAAATATTGTATAATTCCTTTAAATACCGAATTACGTTTTTTAAATAGAAAAAGAAGATTTTAAAATGTGACTTAAAGTATTTTTCCTGGTGAATATGTATGTGAAATTACTGTGAAGGATGATGTAATCAGAATGGACTTTATGACTTTAAACATAAGCATTAAAATGGTTTTTCATGGCTTAGTCCTATTAAACAAATGAGTTTATTTTTATTTTTTATTTTTAAATGTTTTTTTTCAATTACAGCTGACATATGATATATTAATTTCAGGTGTATAACCTAGTGATTAGACATTTATATACCTTGCGAAGTGATCGCCCCTATAAATCTAGACCCACCTGACACCATAAACAGTTATTATAATATTGACTATATTCCCTACGCTGAATGTTACATTCCCATGACTATTTTTAAAAAGTGTATCTTATAGTAATTTTCCTAGTGAATAAGTATGTGAAATCACTGTGAAGGATGATGTAATCAGAATGCATTTTATGAATTTAAAGATAAGCGTGGAACTATGTTTTTTCATGGATTAGTCGTACTAGAAAAAATTATTTTAAAAAAAAACCTATAATACTTCTTAGAGTGAGAGATTGTTGCCATTTTTTTCTTGGAATGAGTCATTGGAGGGCAATTTAAATTGAGCTGGTAGAAATTTATTCTTTTTTAATATCGCGTTTTCAAAATGTCCCGTACACTTTTCTGAAATGGAATGTCTTTTGTTGTAGACTGATTCACATGCTGTTAATGATGCCTTCTGGAATTAAATGTCCCACACTGCTGATGCACTTTATTCTCCTTCACTGAAGGTTCAGAGAAAAATAGGAAGACACCTGTATTAATGTGTACGTTGAAATTGAACAGAGAAGTCTAATTTTAGGCTTATCAACCTTGACGGCTCCTTTTTAATCATTTGGATTTGAACAGATATGCAAATACAGGAATCAGAGGTAAAGAACTCATAATTTAGAAGTCACATCAGAGCTAAAATTACTTGAGAGGCGCATAGATTTGTAATTTGCTCATTACGCTTTGATTCTAGAAACCTATGGTACTATTAAAAATGGAAATCGAAAACCATCTATAACGCGCAAATCCACATATGAATGGCATGCTTATTTGTAAATGTCAATCTGAGAAGCCACAAATGTCCTGTACACAGAAATCCCGAGACTTCTCTGTGAGTGGCGTGTTACCTAACCTTTGGCACTGGGAAAATGAAGGCTGATAAATAAATGAAGCCATTTGGCATCCACAAGTCTGTGGTGGACAAGACGGGCCTTTTAAACACTCCACAACGGAGCTCTTAAAATGTGAACGCCTACCATTTCTCCCTCCCAGGTCGAAACTGGTCGTGTGCTTTACACAGTCGAGTAACAACGCAGTTTGACCTTGATGCAGGTGGAGGACGCCGGTCCAAAGGCGTGTCTTCTAGGAACTGAACGAAGCTCCGGACCCCGCTGTCTTGTGCTGTCAACCCCTCGTCCGAGTCAGTGACCCACAGTCCACCAAGGCCTGAAAACAGTAAGTGGAAAATTCCAGAAACGAACGCATCGTAAGTCGTACATCGCGGTTGTTCTGAGTGGCGTGATTGAACCTCTTGCCATCTTGCTGCTGGACGCACGTGGTCCGGCATCTCCGTGCTGTCCACGCTTCCTGCCTGTCGCTCATGTAGCGTCACATTGCTTGTGCTCAAGTCACCCTCAGAGCGGCCGTAGCAGCCGCCTCGGTAATCGGGTCCACTGTGGTGGCATCACATTGCTTGTGCTCAAGTCACCCTCAGAGCGGCCAACGCTACATCACAACGCCTGCGTCGTTCACCTCCCTTCACTCATCACCAGGCACCGTGTCATCACAGCTCGTCACACTGAGAAGGGTGAGCATAGCACACGAAGACATTCTGAGGGAGAGAGACACATTCCCATAACTTTTATGACCGTATGTTGTTGTAATTGTTCCATTTTATTTTTATTGCTGCTGATCTCTTCCTGTGCCTAAGTTATAAATTAAACTTCATCACAGGTGTGTATGTCTAGGAAAAACATAGGCTACGCGGGGCGTGGTGCTGTCTGTGGTCTCGGGCATCCACTGGGGGTCTTGGAACATGTCCACTGTGGATGAGGGGGCTACTGCATAATAATAAAGTACAAATGGCAGAGTGCTTAGTTAGATGAACCCTGCGTTTTATTTTCTGGATGAAGCAGGACACTGAGTAGCTCGCTGTGGTTCAGAGGCATTTTCACTAAATCATGGCCTCTTGGCGCCCAGGCTATGGCACCAGTACAAGCCATCCATCTTCCTGGCTGGTGAGCTATGGAGTAGCGACTTCCTCTGCGGAAGAGGGTCATAAGTTTTCAGAGGTAACTGCAGAATTCTCATGTCCTGAAGCATCATGAAGTGAGGCATTACGATCAATGTTTAATCAAAGACAGGAATTAAAATAGACAGCCGTGGCTCGTCATGGAGGGGTTGGTGCTAAGCAGACACAAAGCAGGTCCAGCTGGGTTGCTCGTGGTCCTGGTGAGTTTCATCCTGTGGCTTCTCTGAAACGACTTCGGGCTTCCTTTGACACATCCTCCCCCTCGCTCCTCCCAGCCCACTCCACCCAGCTGGTCCTTGTCCTACTGAAACGTCACATTAGACTCGCTTCGATCTCTGCTGGCATTCTCTGGCAATCAGGCTGGAACTCACCGGGCAGGAAGGCTTAGCGCCCACACGGGAGCAGAGCAGAACAGATGCTGGATGCCGCTCGATGCCTCCAGATGCCTCGGGGATGGGCGCCGGGGGCAGGTAGAGGAGGTGCTGCCTTGGCCCCAGCTCCGGGTACCCGCCCTTTGTCGCTCTGGGATCTCTAACCGTCGGAGACGAGCAGGAGTGGGCGTGGGCGCCAGAAAGTGAGTCACCGAGAACCCGAGAGAGAACTAGCGGGCTTCATCATTTACACGGCCCGTAGCAGTGGCACCGATCACCGGTTTTATGAATGACGTGGGAATGGCGGGAACCGCAGCCTGCGGCCAAGCGCTCTGCCCTGGGCGGGGGATTTGGGAGGAAGAGAGTCACTTTAAAGGCCAGAACCCGAAGGGACCCAGGGGACCCAGGGGACGAACCAACAGTGTCTGTTTGGGACTTTCTCCCCATGTCCCCTGCGTGACTCTCCTGTAAGCCCCGGACTGGGGCTGTGGCTGCCCATTCTGAGTGGCTGTGGTGGGCGTGACACTCTAGTCCCGTGCCCCAGCATCGTTCAGCGGAGTTATAATTTATTAACGGGGTCATTTCCAGCAGCCGGGAGGCTGACGAGCCCTGCCTCTCACTGTTAGCGCTCACTTGTTTCTTTTTCTTGTCCTCAAATTCCCCACGTCTCAGTGGCACACACGCGCATGGCTGTACTTGTGACAGGTCCTGTGGGTTGAGGTGTTCTTTTGAAACAGACAGTCTAAGGGCTTAATCTAGTGTTTACTCAACAGGTGACTCTCAGCGTCCGTGGCGTTGTGTTTTATATGGGTGAGCAGGCTGTCACTTCTGCCACCCGACACCTTTCAGAGACGTAAAATTCTTTTTGTGAAGAACAGATAAACACTTGTATGGACAATTGCCGAAATTATTATTTATGAAAGACGTGTGGTCTATCTTTTCAGATAATGACTCAAAGCATTCTCCACGTTTATTAGTATTTTAAAGTTGCTGCGCCAATAGTTTGAATTCCATTCTTGAGTAAACTTTTTTACAAAAAAGAAAGAAATCTATACTTAAGCATTATCTGCTACTATCCAGTGTCTTCTGTGCTTTTGAGCTGTATTTCAGTGGCATCAGCATGTTGATAAAAGTATGATAACTGGTGTTTTAAAAAAACTAGATCATATACCTTTCAGCGAAAAGTAAAATAAATTACGAAGTGCAATTCTTAGAAGCGATAGTAGGTAAAAATAAAAATCTATACACACCTGTTTATAAATACCCACATATGTGTATAAATACATACATATTCATAGGTTTACATTTGCATAGACATAAATGGATATGTGCATATAAATTAAGAGAAATTATATCTATTGCATGGCATTTCAGTTTCTTGGTTTCATAGGGTCTCAGTCAACTATCACCTTTGCAGGAGTGGATAAGTGTCTTAATACACTCCTATGGGTTTTTACATTTTACTTGTTGGTATTGAAACCCTGACTTATCTTCTCTTGGGGCTGAGTTTGAATATAAACTAAAAGTACTAAATATCAATAGGAAAAACGGCTCTCATCCTCCTCAGATTTCAGCATGAACTTTTATTTATTTTATTTGATCTCTAATTTCTTTTAACTCTCATGTTTTCACTCATCCTACCGAGAAGCAGATTTCATTTAAAAAGAAAATTTCTGTGAACGTTTGTAATTAATTGAGCTGTCTCTCAAAGCTTCTCGGTTGGATTCTCAGGCGGGAATGCTTTTGCATCTGAATAAATGTCAGCAAACAAACCTACCTCTTGTTCGGGAGTAAAATTTGGCCTCCTAAATGCATACAAAACTCAGTATTGTTTTTAAGTCTAATCTTTTAAAAATGTGGTTTACCCTGTGATTCTAATCTCTAGCACAATTTAGTGTGATTTATAGGCTTGTTGAGCATTTGTCATATTCATTTACTTACTGAATAAATTTATGATTGTAACATTAAATTATTCTCAATTGAATTTTAATGTTTGATTAAAATCACTTTATATTCCATAGACTTTTTTACCTTATGATATCAGAATAGTTTCAGTTATACTTAAAATTATGGGCTTAGGAAATGCTGTTGATGTTATTTATAGGGGATGACAATCACCAGGTTACTCTATCTAAAATGTTCTATCTAAAAATGTCACCATCTTTTACTGGGCAGAAAGCTCTGAGAAGAATATCTTGAGCTCATAGCATGAGCTGGGGTAGGGACAACTTGAGGTGCCGTATGAAGACTGTCCGCAGAAAGCTGGCAAATGCTCCAGCCAGGCCACCTTCATGTCCATAATTAAAGAAATGAAGAAAAATACTTGCAAAAGTGGACTATTCAAGTATAATACCATTAAGGCAATTACTCCTTGGGACTAGTCCTAATAGACGTGAACACGTTAAATGAAGTCCCAGTAATGAACACAGTTTCGTGTTGAAGTAAGAAGCCCCCAGCACAGTGGAACAGAGCCGCAGATTAATAAAAGATTCACACTCACAGAGTAACTTATAACATACGTAAGCACTTCACATAAATGAGAAAAGAAGGATTATTTATTTAAAAAAGTACAACCAAACTATAGACTGGCCTTTAGAGAAAAAGTAAGGGGAGGAGGAGATTTTTATTGACTTTTTCCACCATAATCAATTCTAAACAGATTGAGTCAAGCATAAATAAAACACCAGTAAAATAAAATAAACCCATAAAAGACCAAAAGAAGAACCCTACACATAAAGTTATTCATACTCTTGCAATGAGGAGAGCCTTTTAAATCAGGGCATAGAAATCAAAAGCAATGAACAAAAAATGAAAAAGTTGTATTACTTAAAATAAAAATTTGAGTATGGATAAAATATCTTAAGTCAAAAGACAAAAAACAAACCGGGAAGAGATGCAGGTGCTCCTTGACTACGGCGGACGGTCCCGATAAACCTATCAAAAGTTGAAAATATCGTAAGTCAAAATGTATTCACTGCTTCTACCTCATCAAACGTCATAGCCCAGCCGACCGGAAACGCTTACATATAATCGCCCATTTAAAGGATACGGTTAAATGGTTTTTAGCATATGCACGGAGTTGTGGGATCATGAGCCCAACCGATTTTAAAACATTTTCATCATCCCCCCCAAAAAACCCCATATCTTTTAGCTGTCACTCCTCAAAACCCACACTCCACCCCAGCCCTAGATAATCAGTAGTCTATTTCGTATGTCTCTGTATATGTCTCGGTACACTTCATGTAAACGGAATCATAAAATACATGGCCTTTTGTGTCTGGCTTCTTATATTAACTTAGCATGCCGTTTTCAAGTTGCACACATGCTGTAGCATAAATCGGTACTTATTCCTTTTTACTGCCAGGTAATAGTCCATTGTATGGAAAGACCACAGTTTATTTATCCATCGGTCAACTGAGGGACATTTGGGCTGTTTTCACCTTTCGGCTCTTATAATTTAGCTATAACTATTCATGTGCAGGTTTTTGTGTGGACATAGGTTTTTATTTCCCTTGAGTATATAGAATGGAATTGCTGGTCATATGGTAACTTTATTTTAACCTTTGAGGGACTAAAGACTGTTTTTTCAGGGTAGGTGCAGCATTTTACATTCCCTCCAGCAGAGTAAGAATTTCCAGCACTTGCCAGTGTCTGTCTTTTTGATTCTAGCCATCCTAGTGGGTAACCGATTTTGATTTGCATTTCCCTAATGACTAATGATGTCGATAATCTTTTTTGTGCTTATTGGCGTCTGTATATCTTCTTTGGAGAAATGTCTGTTCTGATCCTTGACTACTTTTTAAAAAACTGGGTTGTCTTTTTATTGAGCTATAAGAGTTTATATACTCTACATACTTAATGCCCTCTAGAGTCATCTATCATTCATCTATCTATCTATCTATCTATCTGTCTGTCTGTCTGTCTGTCTATCTATTTATTTATCTATCTATCATCATCATCATCACCATTATCTATCATCTATTATCTTCTATCTGAAAGTATATGTAGCAACACACACACACACACACATCTCTACAAAACAAGGGAAAATCTTCATTTAAAATGTTGAGCGCGGAGCCCACAGTCCCATTTTGCCAAACGGTCATTCGAGGCTCTGCCAGCCATCGAGCTCTTATCTCTCAGCCACATCCACCCTTCTTTCCTGTGCTTTGTGATATCGGGGCCGGAACTGAAAATTCCTGTTTTGTCAGCGGCTCCCAGAGAAAGCACTAGAGGGCGACAGCGAGGCTGGGGCATGGAGAGGGTCTGCGCTGTCTGTCCCATCAGCATCCGCTTGTTCCAGGAGAAGCAGCTGATCCCAGTTTCCCCAACATCTAGACAATCAGCCTCATCATGTCCCTTTCAGCCAAGCAGTCACCACTCCCCGCAAAGTGTTCTGTGTCCCAGCCCCACGAAGGACCCTCCTCCGAGCTTCTAAGCTTTGACGATTCCATCTCCTTTAGTTCACCAAGCTCAGGTTTTTCCTTTTTCCTTTTCAGCTCCGTGACACCTGGCTAACAACTATGATGTTAAATTCTCTTGCCGAAATAACCAGAATGGTCCCCACCTCCTGACGGGGCCCCGCATGATTGACAGGCCATCTGGATAATGGGTTAAATGTTCTGTTTTCATCTCCATCTTCAGGCCACTTGCCCTGTTTTAGTGGCCACTAGAGAGACAGGCTGTCTTCCTACTTCTCTTGGTTTAGTCAACAATTTGGAAGGGAGTAAAGCCATATGGGGTGGGGTGGGGGGCGGAGTCGGGGTTAGAACAGCCACTGAAGGAATCTGTGGAGTGTCTGATTGGCCAGAGTTTTGGATGTCAGAAGCCTTTCAATCCAGAAGCAGTCTGAAGTGGCTATTCTGAACCTGGTTAGAATTAGGCCTGCGGCTGTCCAGGGAGGCGGGTCATCTTGCTGCCCCTCCGATGGTTCCAGTCACCTGGCCTGGGGGTGGACTACATAACAAACGTGATAATGGATTATTTCTGATTCTGATGCACATCGTCCATCACCTGGATTGACCTCCCCACTCCTGCTCGCCATGTTGCCTCTGAATTAGCTTTTCACAAAGCCGTGGGGTTCTTTCTAAACTGCCATTTTGACCACGCCATTCTCCTCCTTGAGACTTTTAAGTTGCTTCTGTTTACGCGTAAGACAGAACCACAAATCCACACCCCGCCCTGAAGACCCGAACTGGGGGGCTCCCGACCGCCTAACTGAAGTCATCTCTGCCACTGTCACTCCTTTACCAAGCCCCGGACACAGTGGCCATCTTCCTGCTTCTCCACAAGACCCCACCACGTGCTCTGCCTGAGAAATTCGTCTGCCTAGAACGTTCTTCCAGGGTTTACCTGGCCAGTCCTGGCCATGCTTCAGGGGTCAGTTTAAAATTCACTCTTCAGGGCAGGCTGTCCTGATCCCCTGCAGAACATAGTTCTTCTGCTATCGTAACTCCGTGTCCTTTCTCTTGATAACTTTTATTGCCATTCGTAACTGTGTGTTTATTTGTGTGACTATTATTTTTGTAATATCTGTCTCCTTCAGGAAGGGGACTGTAGGCTCCCAGCTACGGTGGGGACTGAGTAAGTTCTCAGCACTTAGAATAGGCCCTGGCATGAGGTTAGAGGCCTGGAAAGGACTGAGTGAATGAATGAATGAGCAAACGAATGAATGCATGGATGAATGGACGAATGCATGAGGCAGACAAGTCTACAAATGGCCCATCCACCCAGGACTTCCAGGTTTTAAGAACTGAGCAAGACTCAGTGTCACAAAAGGGTAGCCTGAGTGTGGGCAGAAGTGGGCGCTTGGCCTCGAACCCTCAGCCCCGCCTCTTGTCGGCTTAGTGGTTTCTGGTGCTTGATTCCTCCGGGGAAAGCGACGTGATTCGTGTCGTGGCCTTGATGTGTCCTTTCTGAGAGCACTGGCAATCAGTTTGTTTCCTGATTACCTTTATCCACCATGAATAATTATTAATGTTATTATTAGACCTAAAATATGACTAGTAAACAGCCCTCTTAAAAGGCCTCTTACCTTATACGTGAAGATCTTCAAGGTGCTGTTGACATTAGGGTGACAAGGGTGTGAGTCCTTCGTGGACTTTCTTTCAGGATTGGAGAGGGCACGAGGCTCTCTAAGGTGGGTTTCCAAGACCTTGCTCCTACACGGTCATTAGAGATCCATTCTGAGATCTGAAATACGTGTGCGCTCACCATGTGCTCAGCCGTGTGCCGAGCGCTTTACACGTGATTCCTCATTTAATATGTATCGCTTAATCTCTGTCATCCCAATGGAAGTGACACTGCTACTGTCATGTGTAGGTGACGAAGCAGACCCAGCGGAGGGAGATAACTTGCTCCAGGGTGCACAAAAAATAAGCGACTGAGCAGGCCGGGTCAAGCTCAGTCCAGAACCCAGCCTCTTAAAACCAGTCTTAGTCAATGGACTTGAGAGAGAATTCTAACATTCGGACATGACCTTAAGAAGCGGCAGCCGAGCCGTGCCCGTGGCCTTTCTTTAATCACATTTCTCCATGTGGGCTGTGGAGGGGGAGGGGGGGAGGTTAAGACCACGCCTGCCTCTCCCATAGGAAAGCAATGCACACTGTCCCATGGGATTCACACTCAAGACCCTCACTTTTGGCCCAATGCGGCAAACCATCATTGTCATCCGTACTGCTTTTCGCAAAGTGGTTAGATTACATCATATTAAAGATACAATGAAAAATATTTGTGTTTTATAATCTAATCCTATAGGAGACCAGGGGACCTTACTCAAAATAGGTCATCGCTCAAAAGGGGGGGAATGTGAAAATCGAGAATATTACATATAAACTTTCTTTCCTTAGAGAAGCACAAATATCAGTGAGGTACAATTACCGAAATGCTCAGGACACGAATTTCAGTGTGGGGGAATGCAGAAGAGTTCTTCTCAGCTTCTGAGGACATTGGAGAAATAGCCAGAGTGACGGCATCTCAGTGCTCGAAGTGACGCGAGAGATCATCACCTCACCCAGGATGCTCGCGTCACTGATGAGCAGAGCCGCATGCCCCTCGCACACCCGACTGTCTCTTTCACAGGCAGCTCGTCTGCAGAGAGGCGATTCTCATCCTTACCAGGTAACGACGGGACGAAAGTGGCAGAAGGGAATTGACTCGGATTCGATTTCGTTTGGCTCACGTGTTCAATTCTGCTTTCTCTTAACGTGAAAGGATCCTGGGATAATTTTTCTTTGACGATGTAACTGAAGTGTCAGGCTCAGTTTCTGAACTGTTTTTGAAGCATTTTATTCGGAAGCGCTCGTGCATCACTTATCCTGATCACCTGGCGAGTCACCAAAGGCGGATATCTAACTGAGAGGCCAAAGCAAGCCGATCTGGAGAGGTGCTGAAGAAATAAATTACTTGAAGCCCAAGTGGTACTGATAACTTCAGTAGATAAAATTTATACTGCAAGCATTTTTATTTGCAAGGGAGCCGCACAGTCGTTTATACATTTTTTTTTTTCAAGGAAAAATATCTTCGGACAGAGAGTTGGTCTAATAAATTACACCAGTTACAGTCAATATTGAGAAACCTTCTATTTTCTGTACTTAAAAACAAACACCTCATCTACTGGTATTTTGGGTGATTCTTGGGTACAGATAAACAAATTAAGATTTTCTTTTCACCGTCTATTATAGCGATCGGCATTCTAAATGGCCAAACTAAGTATGTAGAAATTCCAAAGCGAGGTTTCCACCCTTCTCCTCAGATTATTTTAGTGCTGAAAATAAACATGTTCTCATTTGACGCCACATTTAATCTGAAGCGCTTTTTGCTTCATTTCGATGCCTTGTCAGAACGAGGCATTACAGAGTCATTTCAAACGGACTTGAGCTGGGCAATGACCAAATAACTTCATTCCGCAGTAAGAAGATCTATGCTGCTGTGCATTTTGGAATTACACCTTTTAGCTCATATTTTACCACAAGCCGCATAACTAGTAACAAGCTGCAAGATGGATTATACTCTCGAGCATTTTTTGAAGGCAAAAAAGTCAAGGACATGACTTGCCAGAAAAATGTTTTTGCATGAGCGGTGTACATTAATGGTGTTCCATGGAAGCTTCCTCCAAAGCACTCGGCAGGAGGGGCGCATCACCTTCCGCCCGCCTCCCCCAGTGTCTGGGTTGTGTGTGATGGCTCTTGGTGGCCTGACTACCTTGGTGAAGAACTTAAGTGCCGGATGTAAGAACGCAGATGGAAGGGCTTCTGGACTCCATTTCTCCCATGGCAAGATGCCTCATACCTGTGTACAGCAACCGAAGTCCCAGGGAGGAGAAGGAAGCTCCGTTTTCGGGCCCACTGCACCCCCGGTCTCTCTGTGAGACCCTTGGTGGGCCGGGGGATCTGGGGGTGATGTGTGGCAGCCTCCTGTCTGGTGGCTGGTGATTAGGGCTCCTGGTTGTTCTGTCTTTGACTGCTTGAGCTGGCTTTCGAGTGATTAAAAGATTTCAGCGGATGCCAAATGCATGAGGAAGGAGAAGAAATCTGATTCTTAATGCACTTGAATTTGAGCAGGGTTCATGGAACGAGGGGAGCTGTGAGGTGGTTTAGCCCATAGGATGCAGAATCAGGAAGCCTTCAGAGGGTACCTCGGGCTCCTACCCCCTTTCATGGATGGGGAAACTGGGGTCCTAGTGAGGAAGGACTTGAAGGTTACACAGCAAGTTTGCCTTTTTGATCATACGCTGACTGTGTTCGACATTGCATATCAAGGCTTGGACCTCTCGTAAGCTGTTGGGACTGATACAGCAAGGAATTCTGGAGGCGCAGGAATAGGGACTGTGAAAACTCCAGTGCCTAGGGGACTGGCGCCGAAAGCAGAGGGATGAACTGGCCAGTATAAGGCGACTCTTAATCTCAGTGTTGGGGGGGTGTAGGGATTGGTGAGGCTTTGAGCACACTGAAGTGCTCGCACCCTGTGCAGAGGGGGCTTCCACACCCCTCCCCCGGCGCCCCCAACCCCACTTCAGCCTCTCGTTGTCTCATAGAAGAGAAGGCCCAGGTGTCAGTTCTGTCTCCTTTTCCAGAAAAGCCAGGAAACCGTACGTTTGTGTGAAATTCTAAATTCTAAAGTGGCAAGCACTGCTTTGATTTGGAAATCTGGCGAAGGCCGGACACCATGCCTTGCCAGGCTGTTTAGCCCGCGACCTGCAGTCGGAAACTTCTGTTTGTGAGGCTGAACTGAACCTGAGCCCCAGAGGCCCTGCCTCCTCCAGGCCTGCCAACCTGGGGGCCGAGGACTCGTCTGGGCACGAGAGTGTCATCTTGCTTCACCGGATGCCGTAGGTCACACTGCCTGTTGGCACGGAGAGGAGTTTGCTCTGTAGTTGTGTCTTTAAGCCGAGAGGATCCGAGCTGTGCCACAGGCCTTCGAGTAGACATCCCTATCGCTTTGGCACTGCTTGGCCCAGAGAGGTCTCCCCTCACTCACGCTGCCGGATAGGGCTGGATTTGAGCCCCAGGGCTGGACACAGAGCTGGGGAGTCATGGGAGCTATTGCTGGGTTGGTCAGACGTTTCCTGTGTCCTGGACCCTTGTACTTGACATTAGAACATTTCTGCATTACGTTGAGGAAGCACGTAGCATAGTAGCCTGCATCCAAGGACAGAAGGAACATTCTGTCTTTTTTCTTTGACTCCAAAATAAGAAAATGCCATAGGGTTTTGTTTTTTTTTTAATTATACAATATGTTTGCACATGGTACAGATTTGCAATTATTGTCCTACCCTCTGGACAAAAATAAACAAACGCTATATTAGCTACAACCGGTTGTTGTCAATGCGCAGAACACGATTCTTTTTTCATTCCTGCCTCTTCTCTTGTGTTTTTTTTCCTTCTCTTACATGTGTTTTTCCCTCCGACCCGTTTTATCTTCTAGCCATTCCACCCGCTCGGACTTGAAATGATGTTGAATAGCCCCTGCCTTCGGGAATTTTTCTCTATTTCTAGCTCTCTTTAATGGTTTAAGCCTTTGTTCACCTTTCCAAAGTGGCATCGAGGATGTGTCGGGATCCCGGGAGCTTAGTTCCTCCTGTGCCATCAACCACCTGCGTGCCTGGAGGGCAATCCTTAACCTCTCCCGGGTGCATCTGCTGCGCGAGGTGGGGGCGGGGAGGGGCCTGCTGGGCCGGGGGCTGATCTGAGATTGGCGTAGGTGAGAAACACATGAAGCTCCTCAGCCGGATCCGCACACAGAGCACGTGTTACTCACAAATCAACCAGAACGGCAACTCCATAGGTGCCTGTGCTGGCGGGTGAGGACCACGATCACTATATGTGAAAGGCAGAATATCATATTAAATATTTTATTAACATAACTTAAACTAAATTACAGCCTGGCTCCTTTGGTTTATTTTCCAGTTTATTTCATTATCTTTACGACTTTCTTATGGAGTCTGCTACGAATTCTCTATATTTCTCATATTATTTTTACCAAAACAATTTATATCATCTTTAAATGGAACTTTAAATAGATAAAAATTTCACTTATATTCCCACAATTCAAAAACGATCATTTCATTCTACTGACTAATATTTTTTATGCATCATTAAAACTTCGTATAGAGATGTAATCATGGAAATATTGTTTTGATTTATTAGATCATTATGTAGCAAACAAAATACCTTTTATGCTTTCTCTTCATTTTTATAAATTTTAATGTCAGCAACATATATTAGACGTTATTTCCTTGGAGTTAATACACCATAATTCCTGACACACGCCCCCATCGGCAGGTACTTAGGTATTTCCCATATTTTAGCCTCTTATGCCCGACTACAAACCCTGAGTGGATGGAATGGAACCAAGTCCAATGTGCTATTTGTGACTGTCAGGGTCAGTGTGGGAAGCAGCAGCTCTCCAGGAGCTCGAAGCAGAAAGAGATGTAGTACGGGCAGGAGAGGCTTAGACGCTGCTGTAAGGGCTACCGGCAGATGGACAAGGAATTAGAGACCGTCGCAGGAGCTGCTGTTTTCCAGACGAGAACACCCCAAGAAGCTGGGATCGGAAAGCTGCTATTGCTGCCTCCACCTTCTAGGGCCTGAGTCACCACGATCTGGCCTAAATACAAGAAGGGCCAAACAGCAGAATCCACCACGGCCTCCACTACCTTCCGCTTTCCCTGTCTCTCGTGAGTGCACCTGACTGCCGGGCCCTAATCTGCCTCCCAGTTGCTAGGAGCCAGGCAGTCAGTCAAACACTAGCTGCGCAGCCAGAATGGAGCACGAGAAAGAAGTGGGCGTGGCCGCCGCCGCCCCTGCACGATCCCAACCCCAGGAAGGACGCCCCGCACAGGTAGCTGCTCATTTATTCTGTTTCGAATAAATGAATATTCTGTATCACTAGCTAGGTCTCCTCTGTGAAGGTGTTTGTGGCCTCTGGGAGACGAGCGTGCAACAATCCACAATACAAAGCCAATCGAATAATTTCTCGAGGCAGTACAGCAGACGTAGCGATTCTCTGATTAGAAAGACAGAGGACTGCATTAAGAGTTATTATTAATCATGTATGATACTAAAAGATACTTAGAAGTGAACTCAGACACAGTTTTGATTTATTTGTCTGCTTCCTTCTCCCTGATGTGGCATTCAAGCGGCATGCTTCCAGAAGGCCAGACGGCCGTCGACAAAGTTTTATTCTTTGTGTGGTCCCAACCGATGTCTTTGGAATCCCCACGTGGGTACCAATTTCTTCTGATCAGAATTGGTTCCCCTGCGTGTACAACGCACGTGACTTGGGATCATCAAGGCGTTGTGCGGAATTTGGTGCTGCTGGTGCACACTTTGGACTCTGAACGAGTGAAATAGGGCGACGAGATAATCCCGGGTTTGAAACCTGTCCTTCTGTCCCTTCGTTATATGGCGACAGCAAGGTGAAGAAGAGCAGAGGGCTGGGTTTAGAGGAAGGGGAGAGAGATGTTTTAACATCCCAGCTTAGAGAATTTTTGTGAACGCTCATCTCTCCAACGTTGGCCTCGGATGGGACGTTGCTGGTTCTCACTCATGCAGAGGAGAAGCCACGTAATTAATCAATCCTAATAGTGTGTCACCCTAGTTAGTCATCAACAGAGGAAGAGATATTCGTTAGGGACTTGACATACCCAGTGGGACTTAGTGGCTGGAACAATACGAGCAAACGTCTAGAGAGAGGTGTTTGGTTCAATAGGGTTTTGGGTTTTTGTTTTTTTTAATTGTGATTAAAAAATAGCACATAAAACTTACCATCTTAAGAATTTTTAAGCGTATACTACACTAGTGTTAACTATATGTAAATTGTGCAACAGAGCTCTAGACCTTTTTCATCTGCAAAACAAACTCTATACCCGTTGAACAACATCTCCTTACGCTTCCCTTAACCACACCTACTTCCTGTTTCTGGGCATTTGACTCCGTACCTCACGTTAGTGGAATCATTCAGTATTTGTCTTTTCGTGACCGGCTTATTTCACTTGGTATGTTTTCAAGGTCCATCCGTGTTGTAGTATATGACTGAATTTCCTGATTTTTTAAAGACTGAATAATATTCCATTCTAAGCATAAGCCACATTTTCTTCATCTCTCATCCTTCCATGGTCGGTTAGGTTGCTTCCACCTCTTAGCTCTTGTGAATAACGCTGCAATGAACATGGGCGTAGCACATATTTCTTTGAGATCTTGTTTTGAATTATTTTGGATATGTACCACGAAGTGAGGTTGCCGAACCGTATGGTAGTTCTATTTTCAAGTTTTTGAGGAACCCCATACTGTTTTCCGTAGCAGCGGGTCCATTTCACGTTCCCACTGTCCCTACACAACGCTTGCAACTTCTCCACATTTCCGACAGCATTCATTACTGTCTTTTTTCTTTTTTTAAATAATTTTTTATTGTTAAATTACAGTTGGCATATGATATTACATCAGTTTCAGGTGTATAACATAGTGATTAGACATTTATTTAACTTACGAAGTGATCACCTCGATAAATCTAGTGCCCATCTGATATCGCCCACGGTTATTAAAATATTATTGACTATATTCATTACGCTATACTTTACATCCCCACGAGTATTTTGTAACTACCAATTTCTACTTCTTAATCTCTCTCCCATTTTTCACCCATCCCCCCAACCCTCCTCCTATCTGGCAACCCTCAAAATGTTCTCTGTATCTATGAGTTTGTTTCTGTTTTGTTGGTTTGTTTATTTTGTTCTTTAGGTTCCACGTGTAAGTGAAATCATAAGGCCTTTGTCTTTCTCTGTCTGACTCACTCCACTCAGAATAATACCCTCTAGGTCCATCCATGTTGTTGCAGATGGCAAGAGTTTATTCTTTTCAATGGCTAAGTAATATTCCACTGTATTTACGTACCACATCTTCTTTATCCATTCATCCACAATGGACACCCAGGTTCCCTCCATATCTTGGCTGTGGTAAATAATGCTGCCACGAACATACAGGTTCACATGTCCTTTTGAAGTCGTGTTTTGGGGTTCTTGAGATAAATACCCAGAAGTGGGATAATTAGGTCCTTCTCTGTCTCTTGTTCTAGGCTTTGTTTTAGAGTCTATTTTGTCTAATGTGAGTATTGCTACCCCAGCTTTTTGTTTGTTTTCATTTTTATGAAATACCTTTTTCTATTCCTTTACTTTAATCTGCGCGCGCCTTTCGATCTGAAGTGAGTCTCTTGGAGGCAGCATATGTCAGGGTCTTGTTTTATTATACATTCAGCTACCCTATATTTTAATTGGAGCGTTTAATCCACTTACATTTAAAGTAGTTGTTGATAGATATGCAGTTATTGTCTTTTTGTTATTCATATTTTTGATCTTTTTTCTTCTTCTTAAAGAAGTCCCTCCAACATTTCTTGTAATATGGGTTTGGTGATGATGAACAACTTTAGCATTTTCTTGTCTATGAAGCTCTTTATCTGTTCTTCGATTCGAAACGATAGCTTTGCCGAGTAGAGTAATCTTGTCTGTGGGTCCTTGCTTTTCATCAATTTGAATATATTGTGCTAATCCCTTCTGGCCTGCAAAGTTTCTGTTGAGAGATCAGCTGACAGTCTTATGGGAGGTCCCTTGTAAGTAACTAATTGCTTTTCTCTGACTGCTTTTAAGATTCTCTCTCTGTCTTTAATCTTTGACATTTTAATTATGCTGTGTCTTGGTGTGGGCCTCTTTGGGTTCATCTTGGTGTGTGCCTCGTTGGCCCCTCTGGGCTTGTATGTATATTTCCTTCTCCAGGTTAGAGAAGTTTTCTGTCACTATTTCTTCAAATTGGTTTTCAATTTATTGTTCTCTCTCTTCTTTTTCTGGTACCCCTATGATGTGAATGTTGGTACACTGGATGTTGTCCCAGAGGCCCCTCAAACTACCCTCACTTTTTTGGATTCTTTTTCTTTGTTGCTGTTCCGATTGGGTGTTTTCTGCTACCTTATCTTCTAAATTGCTGATTTAATCTTCGGCTTTATCTAATCTACAGCCGATTCCCTCTAATGTATTCTTCATTTCAGTTATTCTTTATGCCTGACTGGTTCTCTTTTATGTTTTCAATCTCCATTTTTACATTTTTCTGTCTCTTTGTTAAAGTTCTCAGAGTTTATCTACTCTCCCCCTAAGTTCATTGAGAATCCTTATAAACAATGTTTTAAACTCTGCATTTGGTAGATTGCTCATCTCCATTTTCTTTGGTTCTTTTTCTGGAGCTTTGTTCTGTTCTTTCATGTGGGACATGTATCTTTGTCTCCCCATTTTGGCTGCTTGTGTTTATCTCTATATATTAGGTAGGGATGCTGTGTCTCCTGGTCTTGGGAGAGTGGCCTTATGTAGTAGGTGTCCTGTGGGGCCCAGTGGCACAGTCTCTGGTTACCTGAGCAGGGTGCTCCAGGTATGTTCCTTGTGTGGATTGCGTGTGCCCTCCTGTTGTAGTTGAGACTTGGTTGCTGTTTGTATATCAATGGGAGGAACCGACCCTCGGGCTGATTGGTCGTGAGGACTGGCCGTGACCATAGTGGAGGAGGAGCTGCTGTGCAGGGGCTGACTCTACAGAACAAGATTCACTTTAGTGGGGCTCTGGTGCATGCCAGTCTGCCCTGTGAGTGTGTTATTAAAACTGCAATGAGAATCAGATGTGGCCCCAGGTTGTGCTCCTGCTCAGACCGAAGCCAGCCACTGAGCATACAGGCCAGGACCTCCTAGAAGGAGCCCTGCTGTAGGCCAAGTTCAGCTGCAGCTTGTGTCCTGCCCGGGGTTGCCTGGCATGAGCCACCAAGCAATCTGCAGATGGCTGCCACTCACACTGGGCTTAGATGTGCCTCGAGGCCAAAAAACAAACAGAGGCCAGCTGCAGCTAGTGCCAGGCTTGGGGCTGCTCAGCAAGAGATATGGGGCATGCCGAGGCCAGATGCTGCTTGTTTGGGTTTTGTGAACCTTTGAGAGATTTTGGGGAAGTTTGCAGCATGAGCCAAGACTGCCTATTTGTATGAAAAATCCACTGGAAGCGGCTAGGGTGGGCCTGCACATTGGGTAGGGTGGAGTCTCGGGGAATCTCCAGGGCAGGGCAACTAGTGTTAACCAGGCTGATGGAGACTCGGTTATGGGGGCCACCTGTGTCT
>NW_006436291.1:3197983-3251863 GCF_000325575.1 Pteropus alecto
TATTTTGATAGTGAACATCCTAATGTGTGAGAGGTGATATCTCATTGCAGTTTTGATTTGCATTTCCCAGATGACTTGTGCTTGTTGGCCATTTGTATGTCTTCTTTGGAGAAATACCTATTCGAGTCCTTTGCCCATATTTTAATCAGGTTATTTTTGTTGTGTTTGAGTTGTAGGAGTTCTTTATTTATTCTGGAGATCAATCCTTTATCACATATAGATTTTGCAGATATTTTCTCCCATTCCATAGGTTGCCTTTTAACTCTGTTCTGTCCTTTGCTACAAAGAAATTTTTAAGTTTGATGTAGTTCTCTTTGTTTATTTTGCATTTTTAGCTTGTGCTGTTGGTGTCATATCCAAGAAATCATTGCCAAATCCAATGTCATGAAGCATCTCCCTTATGTCTTTTTCTAGAAGTTTTATGGTCTCAGGTCTTACTTTTAGAACTTTAATCCATTATGAATTGGTTATTATATTTGGTATAAGGTAAGGATCCGACTTTATTTTTTCCCCTGTGGCTATCCAGTTTTCCTAACATCGTTTGTTGAAAAGACTGTCTTTTCTCCATTGTGTAGTCTTGTGATTCAATAGGGTTTTAAAATAAAGATTGTTTAAGAAAGTGTTATGAATTGAATCGTGTCCCACAAAAATTCATACGCTGAAGTTCTAACTCCTCTTATCTCATAATCTGACCTGATTTGAAAATAGGATCCTTGCAGATGTAATTGATTAAGATAAAGTGACACTGGAGTAGAGTGAGTCTCTAACTCAGTGCCTTTACGTACCCAGAGAATGTCATGTGAGCATGAAGTTAGGGATCTACAAGCTAAGGAAATGGGACAGGTCCTCTTTGCACAGCCCTCAGAAGGAACCAAACCTTTGAACACCTTGATCTTGGACTTCTGGCTCCCAGAACTGTGAGACAATACATTTCTATTGTTTAATCCACCCAGTTGTGGTACTTTGTTACAGCAGCCCTGGCAATTGAACATAGAAAGGGGGGTAGTAGGAAAAGTAGTTGAAAAAGGCAGTTGGGGCCATGTGAAAAAATTTCACAGCCCTCAGAAGGAACCAAACCTTTGAACATCTTGATCTTGGACTTCTGGCCCCCAGAACTGTGAGACAATACATTTCTATTGTTTAATCCACCCAGTTGTGGTACTTTGTTACAGCAGCCCTGGCAATTGAACATAGAAGGGGGTGTAGTAGGAAAAGTAGTTGAAAAAGGCAGTTGGGGCCATGTGAAAAAATTGGATATCTTGTATAGAAATTACGTGGTGGGGAAAAGTGGCAGTTTTGGGGTAGGCAAGAGAATACATACCTCTTCAGGAAAACAATACATGGGAAACCTGGCCAGAGTGGTTGGGATGGGAGGCTGGAGGCTCCATGAGCTCTGCCATGGTCCAGGCAGGAGAAGGGCCCCACAGAGGCAGTTCTATCGGACAGGAGGCCTTGTTGCTGGTGGATGTCAAGGGTGCTGGAAGGGAGGCTGTGACTGGACACCGAGGTTGCAGCCTGTCCAGAGCGAGGAGGAGTGGCTGTCGGGGCTTTGTTCTAGAACTCTTGGTTTTGAGGAAGAAAATCCATCCATATGGACAGTACTCAGTCAGTTATAAGTTTGGAACAGGCCCTCGAGGCAAAGATAGAGATGTCTATTCCAGAGGTGATAGCTCTGGGGTGAAGCTGATGCTGCCACTTTGGACAAATGCACATAGTAGGGGAATAGCGAGGGAACAGGGCACAATGCTTGCCTTTGAATGAGTCGTTAGGTGAAATTCTTGGAAGTGAGATTAGTGGGCAAAGCTCATGCATAGTTTTATTACTCTCGGTATGTGTCGCTGAATCACTTTCCAAAAGAATCATACCAATTTATAATGCCAGAAACAAGCAGAGGACGAGTAGACTTTTCCTATCAGGTTTTACAATCTACTTGTGTTTCTGTGCTTTGAGCCACCCTTGATTTCCTGGGATAAATCTAGTTTCATCAAGATGGATCGTTCTTTGAATGCATGATTTCATTTCCTTCATCAGAACGGTACTGTGGCTTACTCTTTGTCGTTGTTTTCACATGATTACCATCATCATTACGTGAGAGAAGGAGCTGGAGTTTGCCCGGTGTCGTGAGGTTGACAGGGAAGCTGAATCCGTGGGTGCGGTGGATCTTCACGTACTTTTCTCTACTTTTCCCTGCTTTTCTCAGTCTCTGCTTTATTCAGAGACTGGATATGACAAGTTGCCTGGAGCCGGACTGGCCATGTGAGAGGTTGGAGTGAGTTCAGCTGAGGCAGCAGAGGAAAAAGCAGCCCGATGGGAAGGGGCAAGTTTTGCCGCTGATCCAGGAGCAACATTACCCTGATACCCACAGTTCTGTTTAACTAGAGTGCCCCTCGCGGATAAACCAGAGCATGAAAGGGTGTCTCCATGGTTACCCTAAGTGAACTCACAGGGAACATTCTCTGTGATCACCAACATAAAAAGCACCATCTAGGAGGTCAGCCATTCTGGCCTTTTTTCCTTAGAATTCAGCACACAGCTTAGGGACCCTCTGGATCCAAGTGTGGTCAAGGCAGGCTGTTTCTTGTGCACTTGGAGGCAGAGACGGAGGCTTAGAGGAGACAGTGCAGACTGTGTCCACCTGCAGAAGCATGCTGACAACTGTCGGGATGACACACTGCTTTCCTTTATGACCTGGTCTTTGGTGCTGTGCTTCCTTCACGATAGTCAGAGGCCTCATTGAAGGCCAAATGGAGATCAATGCCTCTGCCACCGTAAATTCTGCCTGCAGATCTCACCTCAAGCCCAAGAGCAGTCACGTCCACAGAGAACAATTTGCAGGGTGAACGTTTTCTGTTTATTGTGATGCTTCTCTTATTCTTTCACCAAGTACCATTATTATGATGTAAATGCTGTAATGTTTTAATTAGTTTTTATATAACCGTTAATCCAATTAGCAGCATTTTTTACGTGTGCGTGATGTGTGGAGCTCAGCTAACGAGGTGCACATGCGCCCAGAGCGAGGGAGAGTGATAGATACCGCCCCCAACACGGCAAATTAAACATTTGACAAGCAATCTTCTGTTTTTAAGAACACGAAACATTTTGAGGGAAGAGAAACAGGGAGGAAAATAAATTTATTTTTACAGAGCAGGAGAAGTAATGAAACACCAGTGAGAAGGCTAAGTATATGTTCAATAAGATTATCATTACAGGAGATTTCAATTATTCCAGACTAATTGGAAAAATTTCAAAGGTATTCTGCACCCCAGCCTTCCAGAGAAAGAGACGCGCAGAAGAAAGCTTGGTTGTCTTTTGATTCAGAGACTCCCAGAACAAAATTCATGTTCTCACCACCGACCAAGATGATGCCTGCAAATTAGGATTAACCGAGACGCCAGGGTCGAACTGGGCTGCAGAGTTACGACGAAGATGACAGGAGATTTAATTTACAGTCAGCAGCCCTCTGTGCTCCGAGCATATATCCTTCCATCATATGGCGTTTTCCAGCTGACTTCCAGTCACATTCTGGGATGCGCAGGCTCTTCCCGGAGCCTCGCTTCTGGAAGTGGCACCATCTTTTGAGTGACACATCATCGGGGCATCCTGTGCAGATTATTACACTAATATATCATTAGAGCAACATCTTGCTTTGGTGAGAGATGGCATGGTAGACCCTGGGAGGTGCAGTTCGCTCAGTGATGGACTGCCTCCTCGTTCCGATATGCACTCACAACACTGCCCCGTGGGTCCAGGGCGAAGGCGAAAGAACGCACTTCAGAGTGGGTTTTCTTTAAAGAAGCGCAGATAAGGCTCTTTACGGTGCAGTGTTCTTTGTAGATCATCTCAGAATAGGCTCTGTATTCTGATTGTCAAGTGGTAAAAGGATGAAAGCATATGAATCCAGCGTTTAGCTGGATTCTGAAAGCCAGGGTCTCGTGTAAGATATATTGAAAATTTCAAAGGGAGTGACTTCTTTAGGACATGCTGGCCTCAGCTATTGGGATGACAATGGGTTCTCTTTGATGTTCAATGAATGCGCTACTCTTGGTATCCTGTCTATCCATTTTGAAAGGAGCTACAGGAGCCCCATTCTCTAACGGATCAGGTCTACTGTTGGCAAGCGGGACATTCTTTAAAGCCAAACTCTATCAATTATAAGTAGGGTTTGTTTTCAGCCTTTCTTAGCAGTGGATTACAGGCTGATCCGCTAGAAAGTGGGAAGATGGACCCCGCCTTCACGTAGGTGCGTTATTCACACCCAGTCATCTCGCTATTTAAAATCCTCAGGCTTGTCATTTAACACATCAACCGATGAGATTTCCCCATGTTTCTGCATGATTCTTTTAAAAGAGGCTGGTAGGGCAAGACCAAATCTGGGGCATCTTTTAACCACCGTTGGTATTGTTCTGTAGCTTTGGGATAGGACTATTTCGGTGAGTATGTATGATGAAATATATCAATATATTGACCTGCGCATGTTGAGTCATCACTGAAATGATTGAGTAACCTCATGTTATTAGAGTGTTTTAAATTCTAAAAGTCATAGTCACATCACTATCCAGTTTTGAAGGCTCTTGTCACATTACCCAATCATATAGATTGGGCAGGTGTTACGGTCCCCTCGACAGAAAAGGAAACTGATGTGCCAGGGGTTCATGGCTTTGCCCAGTGCTGGCATGCCCGCGTTGGGTCAAGCCGAGGCTGACATGTGCCTGCATGGCCACCAGCCCCGTGTCTTCCATCGTACTGTGCACCTGCCATCTTATACCGAGAATCACTTTGGGGTCCCAGAAATCGCGAGTGGTTCTTCAGTGCAAAGTTCCCAGGAAAATCAGCAGCTGCTCTGTAACACAAAGGCATTTTGCTGGAGCTATTTTAGCGGAAACCAACATTTCCAAAGTGAAGTAACCAGGAGCCTCAATAGCCCAAAGGGCCTCGAAACCACAAGCAGAGCGAAATAGATGCCGATTTAAAATCGAGTTGGATCCAACTAGAAATGTTCTTTTTCACTTAGAAACGTTCTTGACCCCTGGCAGGCGAACGCAGTCCTATCCTCTGCCCCTTGTGGAAAAAAATGCCTGACTGTCAGACTCTGCGACAGGCTCTGCTTCTATTTGACTGTGTTCCGGGCCACCCGTTCTCCCGTCTCTGGCTTCTCTTGGCGTGACCCCACGGGGGACTGTTCCCATCTCCCTCCTTCCCGCTGGGCATCGCCCCCAGGTGTGCTGCTCATGCTGGCCTGGCACGAATCCCAGCATGCCCGGGATTTTCTACCTGCTGGAGAGGTGAGACTTTCCCCCTCCCAAACACCGAATGTCCCTCCAGCTCCCGCTGGTCCCCACTTTGGTGTTAGAGAGCAGACTGGCCGACCCACAGCAGTTTGTCCCCCTTTCTGTCCTGCCTCTGGTTGTCAAGAACAGGAAGATTCAGCGATGCACCTGCAAAGGCCGCCCATGGTTGAGACTCGCCGCTTTCTCAAGAACGATTGCAGAATCCGAATTTGGGTTTAGGTGGTCATTTAGCTCAGAACCCAGTCCAGTCTCTTGAACAAAATTAATTTGACACTTTAATCAAAATATTACATACACATAGTCCAAAGTTGCAGAGCATTCATAAGCTTAAAAAAAGAAATCCAGCCGTGTCTCCATCACCCGCGTCCAGTCTCATTTCCCAGAGGTGAGCTCTTAGAACGGATGCTTTCCGTTCAGTTCTTTCGGGGTTACCTTCGTAAGCCAGGATAAGAATCATGAGCCTTCCTTTTCAACATGTCGACTTTCAATGCTTTCTGTTATTAGGTTTTTAGTTATAAATTCTTTTTGTTATTTAATAATGGGTATGCTAGACATCACAATATGTGTCACTCATTTATTAAAAACCACTTTAATTTAGTACTTTTCATACTCTTCCATTCATTTCTATTTTTATCATTATTTTCTTCATATTCTTTCCATGAATTGCTTTGTTCTCGTTTTTTACCTTCTCAAGTTCGAATTTGGGAAAATTATTTTTATCCTCATTTAAAAATTATGAGCATTTAGGACTGTCCATTTCCCTTTGATCGCCACTTTAAATGTATTCCATATAAGCTGATAGGCAGTATTTTCATTAACATCACCTTTAAGATTCTGTAATTTGTTTTTATTTGTATTTTCACTCAAAAATTGTTTAATAGAGGCTTCTTAATTTCTAGGTGGTAAGATCTTTTAAAATTTTGTTAGTATTTCTAGTCTTATTGAATTATAAGGCAGAATTATTTGTAATATTCCTATTTTTTAGAAAAATTATTGCATCCGCCTTCGTAAACGAATATGTAATTAATGTTTGTGGATTGTACTAGTCTGCCTGGCCGGTCATAACAAAATATCACAGACCGAAGGACTTAAATAGCAGAAATTTATTTTCTCAGTTCTAGAGGCCAGAAGTCTGAGATCAGGGTGCCAATGTGGTTGGTTTGGATGGAGGCCCCCTTCCTTGCTGCAGACAGCCGCTTTCTCACAGGGTCCTCATGTGGCCTGTTCTGTGTGTGTGTGTGTGTGTGTGTGTGTGTGTGTGTGTGCGTGTATGCACACGTGCGTACGTGTACGTGGGGAGAGACGGCATTCTGGCGTCTCTCCTCATCAGGGCACTAATTGTGTCGGGTTAGGGCCCCACCCTGATCACTTCATATAACCCTAACTGCTTCCATAAAGGCCCTGTCTCCAAATGCAGTCACATTGGTGGTTAGGGCTTTCAGCATAGAATTTTTTTTGGGGGGGGGCACAAATATTTGGTCTCTAATAAATATTCCCTATGCATTTGAGAAGGAATATTCTCTATTTTAATGTACAAAGTTAGATATATATCTAGAGGCTGCACCATTTATATCCTTATTTATTTTATTTTTGTCCTGATTTGACTTGCACCGAGAATCATATTTTAAAGTCTCTTGTTATTAGCGTGTTTCTTTCGATATCTCCTTATGTCTTGTATAGCATATGCTTTACGCGAGTGGTTGCTCTAAATTTTCGGTACACAAGCATTCATCTTTTTTATACCTCTATTATTAATTGTGGCTTTTAACACTCAAAAAATATCCTTAATTGTCACATTTAATTTTCGTTAGCTCGAATTCACATTTTTTCTTTTTAGTGTAAGGAATGCGAGCCCTGATTTTTTACTTCTTTCGTTTGCCTGGTGCGCCTCTGCATCCCCCTTGCCGCCCCCTCCAACGGCCTCCCTGAATCACAGGCCTACAGGTGTGTTTCCAGCTGTGCACTCTGTGTACATCGCAAGGTTGGGTCATGCTTTGTGAGCAAAATTAAAAACGAGTTTTTCTTTAATAGGTGAATTACATCCATTACCAACGTGATGGATGTTTTACCGACATGATTGATATGTTTTGTCTCAACTCTGTCACAGTATAAATGATAATTTCTAGGTGTTTGATGTCGTATTTGCTGTGTTTTCTTCTCTACAGAAAGTGTTTTAATTGCTCCTTTCCCCTGGCATGGAGGAGAGCCCGGATGTCTGTTTGAGTGCTTTCTTTAATGCGCTTAGTTCCCTGCCGTTTGGTTTACGTGTTCGCTCTCTGGTTTCATCTGACTCCCGCTTAGCGTCTGTACGATTTAAAATGAGCTTCTTCTGTTTCCTCTTGCCCTCTTCCGTGTGCCCTTAATTTTAGTCACATTTCTACTTCATCAAAAACTTATAACATAACATCCGGATACCACTTTTCCTCCTCTGGTTTAGTTTCACATCTTTAGTTAAAGGCTCACACCATTTTTTTAAAAAAAATTTGCTACTGTTTTCCCAATGTTCTCTTGATAGTAAAAAAAATCATTCTCTAGTAAATTCCTCAAGGATTTTACAGAATTCCCTGAATGCTTGCATGTTTACAACCGTTTTTCTGTTTTTCTTGGATACTTGAAGGACAGAATGACTGGAAATCAAGTCCTTGACTTGTTTCTTTCCTTAAGTTTTCTTGAAAATGCTGCTCAATTTCGCTTCGCTTCGCATGTCACTTTTTTAGAAACTTGGGGCTACTTGAATATTCTTGCACTTGTAAATAGTTTGATCTTTCTGTTTGGAGAACTTTTGAATGTTTTTCTCTACCATTCAGATCTAATCATTTGACTTAGATGTGTCTCATAGTTCATCATTCTTGGTCGGGTCTCCCAGGTACCCATGGAGCTCTTTCATTATGTAGAGTCAGGTCTTGTTTTATTTTCAGAAAGTTTAATTGGATTATAGTTTTAAATATTAGTTCTGTTTCATTATTTGCTGTCTAAGCTTAGGGGAACCAATTATATATATATTAGATCTTGGCCTGGCTTCCATTTTAACCACTTTTCCTCTAATCCTTTCTCTTCATGTTCTTCTTGTTCTTTTTAAATCTGTTTTTTCCCTCCATATTTGCTACTTTTCTTATCTTCTATGCCAGTTATTAAATGTTCATTCAAATATCTTCTCTCTCCGGCATAGAGAAACATAGTTGGCAGTTCTGATATGATACGTGTCTTCGTCTTGTATTTTTTTTAAGTTCAATCAATTCTTGTTTTCTTACTTTTTTTAATTACCAAATTTTCTGTCTCATGGTGGTGTTCATATAACTAAATGCTCGTTTAATGGTATTTAATTCAGTTTAGGATTTTTTCCTCACACCTTTTTCCCCCGTTTTTATGGTTATTTGCAGTAGAGAGGAGAATTGTTATCAGCTGAAATGCTTTGATAATCATTTCTGTTTCGGTTTTAGAGGAGCCCTAGATGAAGATGCCTCTGTTTCTGTCATTCACGCACATGGGTAGTGGTTTGTGGTGCTTTCAAGAGCACGCTCTTGCGCAGTGCAGTTTCTTCAATGGGTAACTTCTTTTCGGAGAGAGTGTGTACACCTTTAGATCTTGTTTTTATTTCATTCTGTCTTTAAAAACTTACATTTCCTCCCTGGTTCTCTTTCCCCGCTCTATCTTCTAGTTTCCAAAGTCTCTTCCCTGTGGTCCTTTTCTGTTCAGAAACATTGCTTTTCAAACTGCCTGCAGTCGTCCTGTGCTCACTTTTAAGCCTGGTCCCTCAAGTGCTCTAAGCTCCGAGGATTTGCTTGTCAGTATTTTCACCTGCGCCGTGAGTTTCTGTTTCGGAGGGTAATCCATCCTAGCCTCCTTCGTTCTTTCCCGAGAAGCCTGTTCAGTCTCCACCAGTTCTCCTAGCAAAGGTGTGTGGTGGATGCTGAGAAACAGTTCTACTGGGTCCTATTGTTTATTCTTCACAATAGTCAGAAGTGTTTCGTGTTTTCTGGCTTTTCATTTTCACAGACGGCATGGGATTTGTGTGGTTTTATCTGCTCTCCTTGTTCATTGGTAAAGCCTGTGGCGAAAGTGTGGAGATTTTCGTATTGAAGTAGTCTCCGTTACCTTGGCAACTGGAAAATCCCCTGATGTCATTTTAATTCACATTTATTCTCTCTTCGGCCTTGATTTCTTCATGTAAGTCCATCGTAGAAGGGGAAAAAAGTTCCACCTATAGAACAAGAGGAGATTCAGTTCTTCTAAATTCGATTTGTGTAAAATAATGATACTGAGGGTAAGACACAAAATTTGTTTAGTAAGCCTTAATTAACATATAATATAAATTCAGTTGTTAGTCAAATGAGAATAGTAATCAGTGTTGAATATCCTATCGAAGAGCTCATAACCACATGTTCAGTTGAAATTCTGGGTTTCACGACATTTGAAATTGTGGGCTACATATGAATCTTCTCTAAAGTAATTCAATGGTGTTTCAACACCAGATTCCTAAATGTAATATTCAGCATGCTTTCTGGAGATGGATAACGGCAATGGAACCAGAGAGGCTTAAATGGTATTACACTGCGCAACCTTCAGGGTTTAACCTCGTCGAGGTTTTTTTCCTTAGTGTTACATGTGCATAAATAATTTCTTAACAGTGATTAGAAGTTTGTTTATACGATATAATTATATTCCATAATGAGTCTTCCTGTTATGCAGATAATAAAGACAACTGGGAGGTGCTTTGGAGAAAATGCTCAAGTTTATTAAAGATATAAATTATGGATTCAACAAATGCAAAATATTAAGTTTGAACCATATTGTTTATATACTCAAGTAATTATTCTCCTATTTTCTTCTAATATCCTGTTGTTATTAGAAATTTTACGCCCTATTAATCTTCCTTGACTTTTTCTCAAAGTGTAATGTTGCTATTAAACACGCACGCGTTTAGGAAGACACAGACATTCACACACAGGCGCCTTATGAGAGCAGTTACCAGCGTTGACGGTGAGTAGCAGGAAAACGGAAATCGGCAGAGAGAACAGACACGTCTTCTTAACAATGTAACGGCCTATTTTCTAGCTTTATTTTAAAAAAATGTGGACTAAGAAAATTTAAGCTTGGAGGAAGTCCTTATACGTGGAAAATATAGCCACAGAATCTGAAGCGATATATTTTGTGTAAGTCTTTGAGTTTGGCTGGAATTCAGGTTAAAGAGATTTTGAAGAACACCTGGCAGCCCAAGAGGTTTTTGACATTCTTATTTCATAGCCACCGAGAAACCTTGATTAAATGGATTCTCCTTATGGAACTCCGGAATTCCTTGAGAGAGGCATGATGCCGATTAGTTTAATGTCACCTGAGGAAGAAGGCTAACCTCATTGACTGAAAATCACTAGCTATGTGACATTTATTCTCTAACCACGAATGATCGAGTGTTGACTCCAGGGCCAACTCGCCTCATATTAAATCAGATCCTTTTCTGAAATACTCGGAATATGTATAGCAAAGGGAATGGAAAGGAAATGTTTGATTGTAAAAACTTCCTGTGATGCTTTAAAACGTTAAAAGTGCATGTACATGCCCTCTAAATGAGTCACCTAAAACCTGTGGATTATGTAGAAGCGGTGTTATGTGCTGTCATCCCTCATCTGCTCTCCAGGGAGCCTGAAGTGAGCTTTGCTCCACGCACCTCAGGTGACTAGGGCTTGGACAGATGTCTTTTGTCTCCTCAGTCGGCATCCTCTCGACTGTAAACTTCCACTTACTTGCTTGCAAATTGATGCAACATCTCCAGTTAGGATGTACTCAGAGCGCCAGCACTGAAGCTTTCCTTACAACCAAGCCGTCTCCACTGCCTTCAATCCTGGAGCGTTTCTACTTCTTAGAGCGGTTTGGGAACCGGGTGGAGAGAGGGGAGCAAGGAGTGAAGGAGTGGAAATGGTCAGCGATCACCCAGTTATGGCAGGAGCCTTTAATCCTCACAGCCCGGAAGGGCAGGTGGGCCTTTCCCCCATTTCCTGATGGAGCTGAGAGTCAGATGCTCGTCCAAGAAGCCAAAGTCCTTGATGGCCTGGGTCTCTAAACCATGTACGCCGACCCGTTTTAGTGGACAGACAGGCTGATTTCCGACGGAGTCAGTGGGTGCGTTTGCTTCCAGACTGTTTTCTGGGCCAGACTTCACCTCGCTCATAAGTCTCGATCAGATCAATACGAGCCCGATGCTCACACTTTCTGACACATTCATCTAAATCATTTCCCTCCCTTTTTCCCCACTACGGGAAATCCATCTTTAAGACAGGGGAAAAATATATATTTTCCCAAGTCAAAACAGTGCGCACGAAGTCATATTACTTTTTGTCTTGTGTAATAGACACTTATTATTTTCACCCAAAGAAGAGTCAGATTTGATTTCTGTAAAGGAAGGGTCAGTAATAAAAACGTTAGGAGTTTCAAATCCCTAGTCAGACTTCTGTAAGCAAGGTCAGTGTTTAAAGATCTGGTCGTGGGGTCTGAACCCCAGCGTGTGCAAACACGCACATGTACACACATGCGCGTGCACACACACACACACACACACACATTTTAAAAAGGATTAAAAGATTCTCGTGGCATAAGAAAGACTCAGTGCGCCTCCTAGCGTTTCTATACTGACTTACACTGTGATTTGGGCTGTAAAGTCAGTATTTCAGGGCAGACGTCCGGAGTGGTCAAGTTATATGGTGCTGTTACTTTTGAATTGTGCTAGGTGCCGTGCATGGGGAGTTAAGACCCAATTTCTAGATTCACAGCTTAGCCATAGGAATATATTTCAGATAGATATTTGACACATGGCGTAACCTTCGAGTTATTAGAATCCACTTTATGGATTTTTTTGGAGATAGCAATTTGGTATTTGAAAATGCAGGGCCAGATAACGCGAGGTCACGTGATTACTTGCTTGTGTTGTAAGGGCAGCTATAGTTAATATTTTTAAATAGGTCTCTCTGGGATGTTTTTAAGTAATATTTTGATCTAAGTTTGTACGTACAAAATTTCTGCTTTTCCACTGGTCTGAAAGTGAGGATAATTGGGGTGCAGAGAATCATTCTCCGTGTGTAGCCTGCTTGTCACACGGAAGATATCCATGCTTCTCGAGAAGCATGAAGTTTACTTTTCTGGAATAGTACAGCTTTCAATTTATACACAGGTCATAAAACAGCTTTGCCAGCATTCTAAGTAGTTATTCAAGCTGAAACGGAATCACTGAAATTTAACGACCCTGGCTGAAATTCTTCTAATCAAGAAAATTCATTTTCTGGATGTCAGACCTTGGCATTCTGATATACGTGATCGACTAAAATGGCTGGAAACACGTGGATAGAATATATATTCCAGCAGGTTGGAGAATTTAAACATTTCATGATGTCCTTTTCTGCAATTTGATGAGACTGCATGTGTGTGTTTAGTTTTGATAACTATGATGCTATGTTACTTTAATTCTTTCTTAAATGTAAGGCCTAGATATACCTTTTCCTTAAGCCTCCTTGAAATACTATTATACATTCTGTTGGACTATTTCTAATTTTAAAAGTTTACATTTTCTATAACTCAATTTATATCACTACTCTCTACGTTGGAAACTTCACACTTTCATTTTTCTAAGATCATTTTTCATCTTTTCTGAATTCGTCATCTAGCTGGCTTTAGAGAACTGGATTCTAGTGTAAATTTATCTTCTCCAGGCTCGAAGACCTGCCTCAGGTCTCAGGGGTACACTTTAAATCTCCTTCCATCCCCTAGAACGCATTCCTAGGGATTCTTTGTTATTTTAACAGTTGGGTTTCCGCAGGCTCTGGGTGCCTGATGATTCGAGGCCATGATCTCCAATGGATTTGGCTCATTTACCTCCCAAGAACTTTGACAAACCCACCCCATAAAATGTTTTTGACTCTACATCCAGATGCTTTTATTGTACGTGTGAAAGATGCAAACAAGCATCATTTTCAGAATATTGTAAGTCCTTACATTTATGAATAAAATAGCCTGTCATTGTTTCTAACAAATGTGGATTGGATACCATGGTGATTCAATATCCATCATCACCATTCAAGAGATACACAAACTAGCTTTTAACAGTTAGAGATTTTATATTTTTATTTTTTCTGTTTGAACTTGCATTTTTGTTCTACTTCGGAAACAAAATTTTCTCTAAATCTAATATATTTTACGATTGACAGTCTACTTATCACTCTTTAATGATTCTTTGCAAAAAATATATATATATACATACTTAAATTTAAATTTCCAAAAAATTTATAGTGGTCATAAGGCAGTGTTAAAAATTATTCTGGATGGGGTTACTATTAAATGTATTATTATGAGCTCGATCAACTCAGCATAAATGGATGTAATTATTAAACGCTTAAGATGTTATTGGAAATACATCTTTTGGTAAAGTAGATGGAGATTTTTACAATTAGTTGAAATATGCATAATAATATGGCTAAATATGGCATTGTTAGAAATGTGGCAGAGTCCAGCATTTATTTTAAAATAGATGTAAACACTGAGCAAACTTGTCGATATAAACAGGTAAAAGACATTTCACGATAGCGAGTCGCTGAAATGCTTCTGAGTTATGTCAAAAATCATAGTGACCTAAGAGTAAAAGAAAGAAAAAAAAAGATGTTTTATCAGCTGCCGGCTCTATTAATTCCTCCTTCACTTTTGTTAGAAGCGAGTTTCTGAAAACATCTAAACTGAAAAAGGATTCGGTCCTCATTCATTAGAGTCTCTCACGCTCGGTGGGGTGCTGGGTTTCACACCCTAGGGCAATCCAGCAAGGTCAGTAAGGGAGCGCCTTTTTCTCAGCTGAAGGAAGAAGATGATTGTGATAAGAGAAGAAAGAAGAACCTGCATTCTCAGGCCATTGTTAGGAAAAAAGTAAATATAAGATGGAGAGTCCCTTAAACCCATGGCTGATCGTGCATCCTTGGAAAAGCCAGGGACCTGAGTTCCCAGTCTGAACATAGCTGAGCCGAGGCCACGTGGTAGAGCATTGCAGGTCCTGAACTTCAGTGTGTGAGCAGAAGTCCTGGATGTGGAGTGAGGAGAGGCGAGTTAGACACGTCTGTGTCTTGGTCCCTTCCCCCTCTCAATCCTGACCCCGGTGTGTATCCCTTCTAGGATGATAAGGATTGCGTTGACTCTGGATTTTCCAACAGGAGTCCTGGAAGCAAGAATGTACTTTATATCCAGCTAAATTTTAACTTCAATGTGAGGGCTCAGCAAAAACCGTCTCAGGCATATACAGTCAGAAAACGTATTTCTCGAAGATTTTCTTGGAGAGGATGTACTCTACCAAGAAGATAAAGAAACCCAAGAGCGTGCCATGAACCCCGTGGGCAAAGAAAGTGAATAAGTACCCAGGGAAAAGGAATAATGAGATAAAAATCAGTGGGGCCTGAAAATCAAGAAACAGTAAAGAAAGAAGGAAAGGAAGAAGGAAGGAAGGAAGGAAGGAAGGAAGGAAGGAAGGAAGGAGGGAAGCAGGGAGGTAGGGAGGGAGGGAAGGAGTAAAATTAATGGCTACAATTATAATTTCAAGTCATATTAATGCAGTGGATTTATTCAGAACATTTTGTGGACATGACCTATCTTCCATGTCATTTTTTTTCAAGAGAATCATAGCACTGTTGCAATCTATCACATTAAAGTACTTTCATGAAAGAAAATGCTTTTGAGGATAGAAAAAGTATTACGAAGGAAGGAAGGAAGGAAGGAAGGAAGGAAGGAAGGAAGGGAAGAAGGAGGGAAGGAAGGAGGGAGGGAGGGAGGGAGGGAACGAGGGGGAGAGAAAGAAATCATATTAAAACCCCTCAGAAATAAATATGTAGAAGATACTCCATTTCGATAACACTTACATTGGCTTTATTTTGGATTTTAGAAATGATTAACAATGTGATTTGTGGATTTCTTTGAAATCATCGACAGTACGGTTTCTTTTTGTTCTTGACCCGGGTTTAGCTTTTTACCCCACATTCAGGAAGAGTCTCTGGAACGGAGTTCACAGGTATTGATACTCGCCGTTACCTTGTAAATTCTCTTCCCATTTTGGCCCCTGTTGAGGTGTTGGGGAGTTGAGTGATGGAGGGGAGTAGACAGTGCGGATGGTCTGCAGAAATTTAAATATCTGCACGCAGCGATACGATGGCGCGGCTGGCCGGTGACTACGCTGATGCTGCTGCTTCCCTGGCTCGCTGCGTCTCCCGCCACACTGAACCGCCTGGTTGTTGTGCCTGGATTCAGCTCGAGCGCCTGTGCGTGGAGGGGCTCCTGCGAGCACTCGGCGTGGGATGCTTCATGGGATGATTCAGTTAACGGGCTCTCAGAGCCGATGGAAGGTCTCTAGTCATAGAAAACGGGACCGGCAGATCAGAGCGACACCAGCAGAGGGTGAGCGTGTGGCGCGTGGCACACCAGCCCGTGAGTCTGCGTCCTCGTCTGGCTGGCGCGGTGCGGGTTTGGGGCGCTGTGTGGCATGTGGGGCTCAGTCTCCACACCCGCTGTGTGAAGGCGCTGGGCGAAGGTGCTTTAGGGCCCCTGCCAGTCCCGATATCCTGGAGCCTCGCGGATCGTCGGTGAGATTTAGGGTAGGCTGTACTGAGCACTGACAGTACCACACCGACTTGGGCTGAGATCAGATAAATGTGGTTTCCCATCTTCGATGCACTCTATGAACTCAAGTCATACTAGCTATCACTTATTGAGCGCCCACTGTGTACCCCATACTTGCCAGTTACCATTGCATTTTATGTCAACCACAACTTTGCAAAATACATGGAAATCTCCCCAGTTTTTGATGGGGAAATCTGAGATTTCGAGTAGGGCTATTGGTGGTACGTGTCAGAAAAAGGACTTGGACCCAGGCCAGCGAGAAGGGCCTGGCTTTTCCTCCTGCCAGGAGCTTGTTCTTTAGGTTACTTAGCTCTGTGTAACAAAATCACTTCAAAACTCAGTGGCTTATTATCTTTTCCATGGAACTCAGGGGTGAGACAGGGAACTGTTCTGGCCTGGAATCCATCATGTGGATCAGCGGGATGCTGTCCAGGGCCACAGTCATCTCAGGGCGTGGCTGGGGCAGGAGCACTTGATCCCAGGTTGGCATTTTCACAGCAGGTCGGTGCTGGCCGTTGGTGGGAGGACACAGCTCCTCCCAACATGGCCCCTCCACAGGCCTGCCTGGGCTGTCCCAGCATGGCCTCCGTCTTCCCTCAGAACAAGGGACCCAGGAGCAAAGGGCCAGGTAGAAGGTGTTCTCTCTTAGTGACGTACCCTTGGAAACGGCATAGCATCGTGTTTGCTGCATTCTACTCGTGACGGAGGCACTAACTGTGGTCCACACTCAACAGGAGAAGAATTAGTCTCCGGCATCTGAAGGAAGGAGTGTCAGAGAATTTGTACTTGTTTTTGTTATTCAATGTTTTTCTAGCATTTTTAAAACTGGTTTAAAAAAAAAAAAAGCCCATAGCATAAATTGACCATCGAAACCATTTTTAAGTGAACGATTCAGTAATGTTAAGTAGATTCGCATTGTTCTACAACAGACGTCCAGGACATTTTCATCTCACAAAACCGAAACTCTATACTGCGGATGGGACCTAAGACCACCGCGGGTGGACAGACTAATGAAAGCTAAGAAGCAGAAGGAGCATTGCTGTCACTCACCTTTATCACGCCAGTGCCGACGCCAGCGTGTGACCCGTCGAAAGAGCTCGGAAACCATTCGCTAAATGACGAATGAGAACTGGGCAGAGCGCGTGCGAGCTGCCGAAACTGCTTTCTGAGTCCAATTCGCTTTGCTCCCCCTTCCTTGCCCCCCAGCGCCAAGCAGAGGGCCTGCAACAGGACTTTGCAAAGATCCGTGCCGTTAAAATAGATGACTTTGACCAGGAGCGACTCAAGGCCATTTGAATGCTTCGGTTTTCACACATTTTCAAAAAACAGTACATAAACAACATCAGAAAAAGCTATCGAAAAGGGACAGATCTAGCTTCAAACATAGGATGTTATGTATTTTATGACTCGATGTATAAGCTAAGTATACATCATAATTTTTTTGCTATGTTCTATATATCTGCCCCTAAACAAAATTTAGCTTCAAAGCTGCCATTTTAAACAATAGCTATATTTTCTGGTGATCCAAACAAGAACCAGAGATCAGTATATATAACTGGCAGAAAATGGATATTCTCTTATGTGTGAATATTTCATGTAAATTTTTGAATATATTCTGTCTTTTGGATTCAGATTTATTTCCAGGGTCTTATTTGATCACATTTTGAGAGTAATATTTCTATCTACTGTAAGATAGATTTATATCTGAAGAAGTATATGTTTTTTCACAGGATTCACTTATTGGGCTATAATCTCTCTCTCTCTCTCTCTCTCTCTCTCTCTTTTTCTCTCCATATATATGTATATATAAAGCTACATATATACTTATTATAAAGCTACATCTATAAAGTCAAAATTTTATATATAATACAGATATGTAATATAGATAATATATATTATCTATGATACATATATATATATTTCGACTTCATAGTCGTAGCTTTATAATCTAGGTATTTTTAAAAAATTCAGTTGAATAGTAGATAGTTCATCAAACTTTAAATTTGCAGTTACCCTAAATTAACTTTTATTTAGTAAAATTTCAAATCTGTTTATGTCGTAAGTTTGTAAACGATGTATCTCGTCAAGGAACATAATTATTTTTAACGAAAAGAAGCAGACAAAATTTCTCTCTGAGCACATTTGATTAAATTGTTAGAATCAACTCCAGTATATTCATCTATAAAGTCACGTGCATGGACATTCACATCGTGAAGAATAAAGCCCACCTGCCAGGTCTCACTCAGTCTCTGATGAGCTGGGCTTTTAGAGCCTCTGACACCAGCAGTGCCCAGGGTCAGAGGCTTCCGAATTTAGGTGTCACACGGGCCTGCCGAGGCCTGCTTCTGCTTCTAGAATAAGCTTCCGTGTGCCATCGTCATTATTTCTCATGCTCAAAGCCCCCAGCCTCGTATTTCAATCACATTCAAGAGAGGCATTGGAAGAGGAAAGGGAAGATCCAAGGGGATCGTGTGAAACTCTGTGACTGGTACTAGAACGTGGTCCCTTAAGCGTTTCACATAGCAAGCAGTTCAGTGTGTAATAAATAGACTATCCAGAGCAAGAGTGCGACATGCTTTGACAGAGCGAGGCTTCCGATGCCCTAAAGAAAGATTATATAAAACAAAAGTTTCTAAAAATGTGAAGTGCGGGCAAATCACCCAGGGCTACAGTTTCTCTTAGTTGACCTTGTCCTACGAGTTTCTAAAAACGATGGAAAATGATGGATTTGATTTGCTATAGGTCAGTTCGTTTCCTCTTTCTCTCTCCTTTCCCTCTCTCCCTTTCCTTCCTAAAGACTAGATATATTTTAATCAAAGTATCATGATCACTTGGGATGAAAAGTTGAAAGTAGAGAGAACCGTACAATGTCCTATGACCCTTGCGAAATAACCTAAGCCCACTTTGGAATATTTCTCTCGCTTTGTTCTTTTGTTGCCTAGATGAAAACACACACACACACACACACGCACACGCACACGCACACACACGCACACGCACACGCGCACACACACGCACGCACGCACATGCACGCAACACACACACACACACATGCACGCACGCACACGTGTAAAATAAAAACAACATTTTCAAGACTGCATAAGTTTAATTCTTTCCACATCGTAAATAGAACCATTACTTTCAAGAAACAAAATTACTGGGTCAAAGCTCATGATCATTTTAAAGATTTAATACCTATTGCCAGGTTGCTTCCATGGGAGCAGTTCCACTTTACACTGTCACCAACAGTATATGAGTCTGCCTGGGTCACCTCGCCCTTGCCAGCAGTGTAAAATCAAGTTAGTCTTTATTTAGTGGAGTGGAACAGAGCCCACTCATTTTGTAAGCTTTTACTAATTACCGGCTGGGGGTAGTGACGAAAGATCCACAATCCCTGTCCTCGAGGGACTTCCTCTCCAGGACGGTGGCTTCCAGCTAAGTCAGATGCCAGGCTCCCTTCTCTTAGGGCGGCCTTCCTGAGCCCACGGGGCTGGGCAAAGTGCTCTGGCTTCTTGTCCCTCGCAAGGCTGCCCTCTGCTGGGAGGTTGGCTAGTTTGTGGGATTTCCCCACTGTTCCCAAATCTTTGGGGCCGGACGAAGGAAGGAGGGCCAAGTCCTGTGGTCAGAAGTGGACATGGATGCTCCACTTTGGGTCCTTTTGCAATATTCTCAGCGGTGTAGCCAGCCAGGCATACTGGGTCCTTATGTGAAGCCCACCCACAAGCGTGCGCAGCCTTTTTCCAAACCAGTCACTCGTTTTTGAGAATAACGCAGTGCAGATCCAAACTGAGAAGAAGCCTGCTTCTTTCTTTGATCCTGCAGGGTGCTGCTTGCTCCTTCCTGCTTCTCCGCAATCATACCTGCTCAGAGAAGGTGAGGGACGTTGTGGCATGAGGATTAAGGTCATGGGCTTCTCTGAGCCTTGGCTTTCTCATCTGTAAGGGGGTCTAGCGATCTTGTCCACCCGACAGGTGTGTTATAAAGAGTAAATAAGTAAGAGATGTATCACGTGGAGCCGAGCGTTGTTTCAGCTCCAATCCTAGACATATCATTTGGTCCATACAAATGTCAGTGTGTATCACTAAAGACTAAAATATCTTTTTAAAAAATCACTACAGTACCTTTATCATACTTTAAAAATTAGCAATAATTTCTTAATATTAAATATCCAGGGTGTGAATTTCTGTATTGTCCCATTATTGTTTTAAGGTGTTTTGTTTGAATCAGGATTCATATAAGCTCAATACGTAGCAATTAATTGATAAGGCTCTTAAATCTCTTTTAATTCATAAGTCAGTCTCTGTCTCTTCATTGTAATTTATCTGCCGAAGACACAGAGCCATTTGTCCTGTAGACCTCCCCTGCGTGGGTTTTGATGACTGCATCTCCGTTGCACAGTTTAATATGTTCTTCTGTCCACTGCATTCTCTGAAAAGTGGGAATTTGGTCTAAGAGACTTAGTCAGATTCTTGTCTTAAAAATTTTGTTTTTAGAAGTATAGTCAATGTTTTCCAACCAATTAAATCAGTTTTCGATACCTCTGCTATCTTAAATTCAGCCAGTTCCTTTAAGGAACTTTGAAGTTTTTTTAAGCCGACTCCTATGTCCTTATTTTTTTCTATCAATTTCATTAAAGTATAATTTATCCACAATACACTGCATCCATTTTAAGGATACAATGTGATGAGATTTAACAGATGCATATACCTATAAAGCTACTTCCTCGAGCCAGACACAGACTATTTCCAACAGAAGCGAACTTCTCCTATTGTCATTTTGAATTTCGTTCCCTCCCCCTTCTCTGTCCCCAAGCAAGCACTGATCTGGTTTCTGCAGTTATATATTTGACGGTTCAAGAATTTTATATAAATCAAACGATGCAGCGCGTAGTGCTTCGTGTGTGGCTTCTTTCACTCCGCTTAACACGTAATGGTTTGAGATCCACCACCCTGCCCCGCGAGTCATCAGTTCATCCCTCTTCGTTGCTCTGGGGTCACACTGTGTGGCTCTGCTACTCGGTCACCTGTTCCCCCACCGGTGGGCATTGGTGTTGTTTCCACTGTGGAGCCATCACGAAGGAAGCTGCTACGAACTTTTACGTGAGTCTTTGTCTGCACGTGTGGCCTCCCTCCTCCTGGGTCAATACCTAGTTTTGAAGTAGCTGAGTTATGTAGTAAGTAAGTATATGTTTAACTTTTCAAGGAACCTCCCGACAGTTTTCCCAAGCGGTTGTACGTTTGCCAAGGCGGTTGCTGCACTTCCTCGCCAGCACTTGGTTGTCGGCCGTTTTGATCTTAGCCATCCTCTGGGCAAGCGCTTCTGTCTCGTTTCTCTGACGATTGCTGGCGCCGAACGTTTTGCTAGTGCTTATCTTCTTTGGTGAAACATCTGCTCCAAGTTTTGCTTCTTTGATTTTGGGTTGTCTTTTTATTAGTAAATTTTAAGGGTTTCTGATACATTTCGCATGTAAGATCTTTGAGATATACACACAGATCTGTGTATATATTATAGAGTATATAATATTTTCTCCCGTCACGTGACTTGCCTCACTGGTTTCTTGGCAACCTTTCAAATATTAAAAGTTTAAAATTTTGGCGAAGGCCAATTTATAATTCTTTTTGTGGTTCAAATGTTTATGTCTTATCTAAGAAATGTTTGCCAAAACAGAGGCCCCCGAATGTCCCCCATGTTTTCTCTAGAAGTTTCATAGTGTTAGATTTTACATTTAAGTCTATGATCCGTTAGAGTTAAGTTATGTGTGGCGTGAGTATGAATATTTTTCTATATGAATATCCCATTGTTCCAGCACCATCTGCTGAATAGATTTTTTTCTTTTCCCCTATAATTGCCTTAGTAGCTCTGGAAAAATCGACGGAAAAAAAATCCCATATACGTGAGGGTTTTCTTTCAGACTCTATTTCGTCTCATCGATCTATATGTCTGTTTTTGTCAATATGACGCTGTTCTTATTACTGGAGCTTTACAGTGAGCCTTTGATCATATAACATGATTTTGTTCTTTTCAAAATGGCTTTGGTTCTAGTTTATTTACATTTTCATATAAATTTTGTAAACGACTTTTCAATTTCTACATACAAAACAAAAGCCAACTAGAATTTTGATTGGGATTACCCTGAATCTATGTATCAAGTCCTAAGGAAGTGACATCTTAATAATATTAAATCTACCAATGCAAACGAGGTCGCGCTTGCCATTTATTTAGGTCTTCTTTAATTTCTCTCAGCAACGTTTCGCAGTTTTCTGGGTAGAGGTCTGGCACGTCTTTTGTTAAATTTACTCCCAAGAACATTATGTTATGATTCTATCATGAACAGGATGACAGTTTAGATTTTCTTTCTCTGGTTCCCCTCGGCATCCTTTTGACATCTCCTGCCCCGTGAGTGTGGGTTTTATGTGAGTGTGATCTTGGTTTCTGACACGGTACGATGTTGTGTTTCCCTGCCCAGGCCTGGCGTGAACCTTTATTCCCCAAGGAAATCTGTTTTCTCTTTAGTGGAGAATGCTATTTTGTCTTTAGAACACATCCCACTGATAAGGAACGATCAATGTACTGAGCTCCTAAGTCACATGAAATAGTATCTTCTGTTACTCATTTAATACACCGTTGAGTTTATTATATCCCATTGAATTCCAATTTTAGGTTTGCTTTTTAAATTTTTATTTAATTTCAGTTTTTGAATATGTATAATATTAACTTAGCTCCAAAGCTCAAACTGAAGGGTGTCAAAAAAGTCTTCTATCCATATCCCCTCCATTATTTCCCACATAGTAATCATTTTTATCCTTCTCTGCTTTACCTGGCTTTTTGGCAATTATGTGTTCTTATTTCTCTCTCTCTCTCTTCCAGATTTAGCATGAAACATGGATCCTGCCTTTATCTTTCTTTTATCTCGTCGCGTATCACGAAGCTTTCTTCATATAGAACACAGATGACTTTCTCGCTCATTCCTACGGCTCTATAAAATTCCTTCGGGTGGGTGTCCCACAGGGTTGTCGAGCAGCTCCTTGCTTGGGGACATCTAATAGTTTCACTTCTGCCACTATGACAAATAATGCCATACGTAATAAGCTTAGGCATGTGTTGCCTCATATTTTTGGAGGTAGATCTTCAAGGTAGAGTCCCAGAAGAGGGGTTGCTGGGTCACAGGTAAATGCAGATGGAATTTTGTCAGGAATCGCTCAGTAGAGGGTTTCCACTGTTTCGGAACCCCATTAACAACACGTAGGAACGCCTGTTTTCCCATGGCCTCCCCAGCAAAAACACTGATAGTTTTAGCTGTAACTAGAATGTTTTCGGAGACTTCCACATTTTCAAGGTATGTAGGATAAAACCCATCGTTAAAACTTGCGATGTTAAGAACTTGCGAGTTATTATTCAATAAGGTAGTTAAGACCTATTCTATTAAAATCGTGTAATCAAGTATTTGTTATGTTTACATAACATCTCACTGCTACTCAGAAAATGTTTCATATTTTCAACATCTTGGGAACAAAAAATAAAACAAGCTAGCTGCTGGATGGATCGGGTTTTCGCAATATATCATTTTGTTTTTAATTCAATATGTAGGAAAAGTTTAATTTTGAAGTATATTGAAATTAATGGCAGTACTGCTGACTTTATGTCTAATTTATTTAATTATGTTCAATAGCCAAACACCAGAGTTTGACACATCAGCATATAAAAACATTTACTGAAGAATGCCATGCCTTTTATGCTTCAATTTAAAACTGACCTGTCATTTTATCACACATTAATTAATTATTATGTATAATTATAATTTTAGCTGCACATGTATAATTATAATATTTACGCAACTCAAGTAATGAGACATAACATGTCGACTTATCTTCTTGTAAAAATTAAGGCAGGTCCATCGCTTATTTCTTAATCAACTTATTTGGTTTTTGCTATGGAGGTATATGATTTCTTTATATATTTTGGGTATTAACCCCTAATCTGATACATGGTTTGGAAAAATTTTCTTCCATTCTGTAGGTTGCCTTTTTGTGTTGATTGTTTTTCGGGTTTACCTTTCCCGATGCTAATGGCCCCCCTTCATTGTGGGGGTCCCTTTTTGCCCATCGATACTGAGGGTGACAAGCTGGGAGTTGACGGGGCTGCAGTGGGTTTCTTTCACATACTGGCCAGGGTGGGGGGCTTGGATGCCTCAAAGCAGTTCTGTAAGCTGGTTGTTTCTACGGACAAACTTTGCATTATGTGAGCAGAGGAACTCGTGATGTGTCTAACGAAGAAACCAGAATGCTCGAAAGAGAATTATGATTCAAGATAAGCATAACAAGAGAAACATTTTTTCAGTTTTAAAAACGATCGGATTAGATGCAGATTGGAAATGGCTATCATGTTTCAGACAAAATTAATAGAAAACAATCACATTTTTGAATAAGATAATTAAAGGAAAAATCCTAGAAGCACCTGAGGTAGAGAAAGCATTATCGCTCGTAAGGACAGAAAACTCAGTTGGTCTCAGGCTTCTTTGAAACACCACAGTCCAGGAGCGTATGTGTCAAAAGATGTGGTCTCATTAAATGCTCCAGGTTGAGTAACTTATGAAAGAACAGCTTGTAGCAGAAAAGCCAATTATATAGGCAACTAAATGTGAATACTATGGTTCTGGAAAGACTGTAGATATAGATAAACAATCTTTACACCAGAGAGCCCTATCATAACAAATGCATATGTGGAGAGTAATAATTATGTCCTCAAACCGAGAATATGCTCAATTCTTCCTTTTATCTGGGGCAATGAGGAAGAAGAAAAAATTAATTAATTCTTGACTCCGTAACTAAAGAAATGCAGGTTTAAATATTTCTTGGAGTGCTTAAGGGTATATTCCATTAGTATTTAAAAAAAATAAAATAAAAAACAGATGAAGAAAAACTAACCAAATATAGTTAGCCCCTGTAGAAAAAGAAAACAAAGTCAACAAGCCTAAAATGAAACAGCATCCAAGACGGGATGAGTGAAACGAAGCGGAAGGTAACAGGTGTGGCAAGAAGCTTTAAGTAATGGTTACTCACCAGTGTTCTACGGATTGGATGCTTTAGAGAACTGTCTCCCACAATTAAAATTCAGACTCCCGGGCCCCACACTGGCTGTGCTGAAGTAGGATCTGCAGAGGTGAGAACAAAAATTTGTAACTGAACTAATAATCCCCCTGGAAGTTCTGTTTGAGAATCTTGATTTATAGATTTCCAGGAGTTTGGATTAGATTTAAGAATATGCAGCTGCACGCTACCTAAAGACATACACCTAAAATAAAACTACAACGGAATGTTAAGAATACAAGGAGTAAAAAACTTAGGCAAATATAATCATAGAAAGGAGTGGCCGTATCCATCTCAAACACAGCAGAATTTAAGGCCAAAACCATTAAATAGGAAAATGGAGTTGGAGATTGATAAAATGTGTTATTCCCAAGAAATGCAATAATTAGCGAACCATGTTAAAGTAAAAAAAATACATAAAACAAAATATGAAGACGCCGTGGTGACAGCCCTTAACTCCTTTTTCTTGCCTTCTCCTTCTCTCCAACATTCTGTTACCCCCAAACCAGTAAAGATTTCCAAACATTAGGAGTATAAAATATATATTAAAAATAAAGAAATGATTAATTAAAAAAATTCTAAAATAGAAAATTAGAGTCCACATCATCTGACCGTGTTGTCATTAAAAGAGAAATTACTAGGAAGATATTTGTAGCTAACATCTACTGAATTTCGACAATGTAGCCAGATATTAGGCTATATTTATAGCTAACGTCTGCTGAATTTCGACAATGTAGTCAGATATTAGGCTATCTGTATTATATTTATTATTTCCATCCTAAAATAGAAAATTAGAGTCCACATCATCTGACCGTGTTGTCATTAAAAGAGAAATTACTAGGAAGATATTTGTAGCTAACATCTACTGAATTTCGACAATGTAGCCAGATATTAGGCTATATTTATAGCTAACGTCTGCTGAATTTCGACAATGTAGTCAGATATTAGGCTATCTGTATTATATTTATTATTTCCATCCTTACCCGAAGTTTTCCAGGAAAAAGTATTGCATTTTCTTAATATATTAAGAACCTGAATCATATAAGTGAAATCATATGGTTCTTGACTTTTTCTATCTAATTTCACTTAGCATGATATTTACTCATATGTGATATATGAAACCGAAAGTAACAAACAAACAGGACAAACAAACAAACAAAAACTCATAGACACAGACAACAGTGTAGTGGTAACCAGGGGGAAAGGGGGTGGGTAGCAAAGTATAAATGGGGTCAAATATATGGTGACCAGGGAAGGAGATTTGACGCTGGGTGGTGAACATACCATGGGATATACAGATGATGTATTATAGAATCGTACACTTGAAACCTATATAATTTTATTAATCAAGTTCACTCCAATAAATTTAGCATGATTAAAAGAAAAGAAACTGTGCATCAGAAGTGTTATAAAATTTTCCCAAGGTCACTAAGAATAAGAGCGAGGACTTTAATGCAGTTTGGCCTGAGCTTTTTCTCCCATCGCTACAGCTCATCCGCTCATTAATTCAACGCATATTTCTCGAGCACCTACGATGTGTCAGCTGCAGTGTAGGTGCTGGAGTCTGGTGATAAAACTCATGTGGCTTTGCCTAATGGCTCTTACAAAATAGCGAGGAGTACAAACATAAAAATATATATGTATATAATTAAAATTTGTGATACAGGCTAAGAGCAAAAAAAACTAGAAGGATGCATTTTTTAGACCTGGTGAACAAGGAAGGCCTCGGTGAGGAGGCGACTTCAAAGGGAAACCTGAATAACTAGAAGTCGGCGGGGCAAACAGCTGGGCCAAGAGCATGCCCACAAAGGGCGCATGCGCAGAAGGGCTCTGGGCGAGAAGGGGTTTGCTGCAGGAGCTGAGGGGCCCGTGCAGCAGGAGGCAGCGGTGCAAGCCAGGGCGATGACAGAGGAGCTCCGGGGGTGGGCGGTCTCCGCCTTGAGAGAGCCCGCAATGGACATACGCTGTCTGAACCTCATTCCAAGCAATCAGGAAGTCGTGGGGGGATCTGGAGCAGGGGGTGAACGTAGTGCAGTTACGTCTGCCGCGGCTGCCTGGAGAACCGACAGGCGATGGAGTGGGCAGAACGGCCAGTGATCTGTTCAAGGGGCCAAGCGGAGAGATGACGTGGTTAGGATGGGGTAATAGGAGTTGAAATGGAGAAAAATCGATGCATTCGAGATATACGCTGGGGTGGAAGCCGCAGGAATTGGCGATAAATCGAATGTGAGGAGGGACGAGGAAGCCGCCGGAACGGCTCTCGGGTTTCTGGCCTGAGCGGTTAGATGGATGATGGTAGCGTGTTTTGAGACGAAATGGTACTTTTAACTTTTTTCTAGATGTATGCACACGTGTCTGTCCCAGTCCAGAGAAACAAATAAATACTTGGGCTTTTTTAAAAAAGTACAGAGTAATAAAAGGAAATGAGTTAATAAACTACGCACGCACAAATGGATGAATCCCGAATGTACTTTGCTGGGTGAAAGAAGTCAGCGTGAAAAGGCTGTATGATGACTGCATGATGCCAATCACATGACATTCTGGAAAAGGCAAAATGAGCGAAATCATAAAAAGATCAGCGATTGCGGGTAGAGAGGGGGAGGGTGGTTAAACAATTCTGTATAATACTGTAAAGGATTTGCCACGATATTATGCATTTGTCAAAACTCCTAGAACTTCACAGCACAAAAAGGGAATATTTAGTATATTAAAAGAAAATTAATTATTTAGGATGTCAGAGGATCCCAGGTTGAAATACAAGAAGTGATCGATTTAATTCAATTACAAATATATGAAACAACCTCACTTAAGGGGTGGAGGGAAGGTGCAAGGTGCTGAGGTAATAACTTTGGAAATGCGACCATAAGGATAGCGCGGAAGAAATTGAATGCGAACGCTGTACTCTGCTTGATTACATCACTACCCATGGAGACGCAGGATGATGGTTCTCATGACTACACACGTGCGCCAGAACCGAGCAATTAACGGAGATGGACTACAGATGTTGGGAGGAGATTTATTACTGTTGCCTTCAAATTTACTAATCTTTTCTTGCTCAGGGCCTAATGTGTTAATAGTCTCTTTTCGTGTATTTTTCATTCAGGTAAATTTTTTAAATCTCTATAGTTTAATTTGAGTCTTTTTATATCTTTCATTCTCTTCACGTTTGCGGTTTCCTTTATCTTCCGAATGCATGGAGGATGTTTGTCATATCCGTTTTAGCATCTCGTTGCTAATTCTATCATCTCTGTCATTTTTGTGTCTGTTATTAGTCACTGATTGTTATTCTGAGTATGGATTGCATCTTCCTGCTTATTTGCATTCACGGTAATTGTTTATTTTACCTGTGAATGTTACTTTGTTAAGTGCTGGATTTTATTATATTCCTTTAAATATTTTGGGGCTTTGTTTTGGGATGCAGTTGAGTTACATAAAATCAATTTGATCCTTAGGAGGCTTGTTTTAAAGAGAAATATTTCATAATGACAAAAGGGTTAGTTCAAGAAGACACCACGGCAGTGATATCCCATGTTTATGGACCAGGAGAGTCAATATCGTTAAGACGAGAATTTTCCTCAATTTTATTTCTTAATGCAATGCAATATAAATTTAAAAATTTTTAAGAACTGGACCAGTTGATTACAAAAATAGCCAAGAAATTTTTATAAAGTAAAACAAAGTCGAAGGACATATTATACCTGTTATCAGAAGTCCTTTTAAAGCTATAGTAATTAAGACAGTGTAGCATTGGCAAAAGAGACATATACATGACTGGAGCAGAATACAGAGTAAATAGACACACATAAAATTTGCCAAGAAAATTCAACAGTGGAAAAGATAATCTTTTCAATATATAATGCTAGAAAAGTTGGATTGCCTTATGTGAAAAAAAACCTTATCTCACACCATCTAACAAAAATTAACAAAAATGAACAGTGTACCTTAAATTATAAAGCTTCTGGAATGAAACATGTTAAAGGATTTTCAGTGATTTTTGGTTATGCAAAAAAATGTCTTAACTAGGACATAAAATATCCTACCAACTATTTAAAAAATGCATGACTTGGAACTTATTGAAATTTAAATGTTTGCTCTTTGAAAGACACTAAAGAAAATGAAAAGGCAAGCTAAAGATTGGGAGAAAATATCTGTAAAACATCAGAATGTATAAAAAAATTCTATGATACAACAATAAGAAGATAGACAATCCAAATAAAAATGAACAAAAGCTTTGGACACTTCACCAAAGAAGATATTTAAATGACAAATAAGTACATTTAAAAACATGTCGTAGGAGCTAAAAAACAGTGACTATGGTAGACAAAGTGCCTAATTTTATGGAGCAACTGACTGTCGTAGGAGGGGGCACAAAACAGGAAGTAGATAATTCCACAAGATGATTCCAGAGGCAAGCGACAGAGGCCCAGTTCAATCGACTAAATAGAGCTAAAAGAGAATTGTTTGGGTCATGTAATTAGAAGGCTAAATGAGCTTCAGGCCCATAAACGATGTCATGGAGCGGGGCCTTTTTCTCTTTGGTGTGGCCTGCCCTGCTTGGCTCACGTCCAGTTGTCTCTGACCACTGAAGGGGGCCGGCTTCTGGCCAAGCCTGCCCATCCCCTTCAGCCTTTGTCTAAGGCGGAGAGAAAGGGCTTCTCCAGGAGGGCTCTGATTGGCTGGGTCTGGTCCCGTGCCCACCTCCCAACCCATCACCGTGGCTCAGAGGACTTTGGTTCGCCAGCCTGGGTTCTGTGCTCGCTCCTGGGACCCAGGTGAGTCCAACCTCTCCCAGTGCGAAGGGACCGAATGGGATTACAATGAAATCGAGGTCTCGACTCCCCGGGGACAGGATGCTGACCAGATAAACCTGAGTACTACCTGGAATACTCTGCATTTTAGCACCGGAACTCTGCTCTCATGCCCTCCCGTACCCCTCTAAAAGGGGAAGCGGGCAGTTGAGGAGAGAGGACGATCAGCCCAGCGACATCCATGCTCGGTGAGTTTTTATCACCGCTTTGGGGAGTGCCACGTGTCTGTGCCTGAGGAGAGGGTGACAGTCCCTTCGCGGGGAATTCATCATTGCTCACTCTTAAAGTGTTCCAATCAGAGCGGGGTGGGCGCCGCAGGGCCCTCCCCTCAGAGGTCTGCTCCCCCAGAGGTTGGATGCTAAGGACCCACAGGTGTGAGTCCCTTCAGGTTACTTAAAGCCCTTCCTTACTAAGCCCTATTCAAGAAGGAACAGACTCTTTACGTCTTTCAAAAGCAAAAGCAGAGCTGCCCAGCTGGGTAGAATAAGGTGGTGGCAGAGGGCTCTGCCGGGGAAGGCCAGCAGGCTGGCACAGCCCGACTGGCTTCTCCCGCCATCGGCCACCCAAGAGGCTGTGTTTGCATGCACGCCGACCTGAGATCCACGTGACGCGGTGGCTCATCAAACAGCTGCGCATCGCCGCGCTCTGGGAAAGCGTCCTTGATGCATTTATTTGCAGGCAGCCTCCGCCAGGGCTTGCAAGAGCAGATTGGCCCCTGCAAAGCGGGGCAGGATCCAAAGCTATAATTTGAGCCAGGATCTTCTTACACTCACATGCAGCTGTTGCATTCAGAAATACAATATATTTTTTCCCTTCTAAATAGTCTCTGTTCAGCTCAAGTGCTTCATTCACGGCCTTTTTCTACAACTTTGGCAGTTGGGTATAATAACGTAACCGTTCAACTATCTGCTGTTAACAACCTCCTTTTTGCGGCGCTCTTTTGATGGTACAGGCACATTTGAGGAAAGAAATGTTTCCCCTTTCTGTAGTTTTGTCAATCATGATTTTCTTTTTAATAGCGTTTTATTGTTCCTAGCATGGTTTAAAATCTCCAGTATAAACAGAATGGAACTACTTGCTGGTGCTTGGAAGGCCTAGATGACTTTATAACATGGCTGGCTCTTTTCATTACGATGGTATTTAAGAGAAACGATAGTACTTCTGTTCTCAAGTGCTACGGTCTGAAGCACTGAGACCACCCTGGGTCTCTGGATTTTCTCGTGTTTGTTACTGTGAATTAATTCGATGTTTTTTCTTGTGATAAAAAAGAGAACATTTCTAGCGTCTAAACTCTGGAGCGATTGTGATGCGCTGTTTATCTTCGGCAAGTTGATCCATTCAATTAAATAAGTGTTTATTAAGCACCTACTAAGTACAAGCCTTTGTGTCCCAGGCTAGCGGGGATTCGCGGGTGAATAGTTCAGTCCCCGCCCTCAAAGAGTCTGGCAGCCAATGACAGAGTCGGACAGGGCAACAGCTACGCCGAAAACAAAGCAGAGCCCCTTGAGGATCACTGAGCAGAGAGACACCTGCTGACCCCACAGACTGGGACACTGGGGGAGGCGCCATTGAGGGGTGGCATTAACTGAATCTTAAAGAGTAAGCAGGATTCAGATGGTCAGAGGAGGGAAGGGACAGGCAGAGGGACAGGCAGAGGCACAGGCAATCGGAGAGGTCGGGCGTGCGCCGCCAACATGGCAGGGAGGAGACGATTCCGGGGACCGGTGGGGAGAACCTGCCACACCAGCTCAGGACGCTGAGCGGGGTTCCCCGTGCTGATCTAAGCTTCAGCTCCCCTCCCGAAAGCGTTTGCTCCGGAATGTCTCCCACACGATGTCCTTCTTCTTAAAAGGTGCACGTAGAGAAATTTAGGAGTGAAATCTCATGATGTCTGCAATGTGTTCCCAAATGGTCCCGCGAAAAATGTCACACACACGCACGCACGCGCACGCACGTACGCACACACGCACGCACGCACACATACGGGGGGCATTAACAAATGTCAAGTTTAGAGGAAGAATATATGGGTGTTCTTTGTGTTCTTTTAACTTTTCTGAAAGTTTGCAAGTTCTCGCAATAAAGATTGTGAATAAAAAAGAATATCCCTTCCCCCATTTTACCAAAAGGTTGGTTCATAAACCCTGCCCAACACTTTAAGTATTCTGAGTCTATGGATTTAGCTCATCTAGCAAACACTCTGTTCTAACTAACAGCCCCAGCTCTACCACCGACGACCCTCAGACAGACACTGAGCCACCGGAGCATCAGGCTTAGCATCTGTCCAGGGGTTGGTTGCAATGATAGGACCTGCCGCCTCCCAGGGCTGCAGGAAGAGTAAATGAGAGAATCACATCTAAAGCGCTCAGGGTGGGGCCCCACCCATGCTGTGGCCTGGGAAGTGATGCTGATTGTTGTTATTATTACTGCTATTACTAAGCTTTATGCTCCGATCTCGCCAAGTCCTATTCCCCCCTTTCTGCCCAGTCCCTGTGATCAGAGTTATTGGCTCAGAGCAGCATCCCACCGGCTCAGCTGACGCCACCTCCTCCCGACAGTGTGGAGTCACAACAGCCACAGCATCCTGCGTGGGAAATACACTCTGTCTGCCCAACCCAGGACATTGCGAGGACCTCTCAAACTGCACTGATGAGCAGATTTTGAATATTCAGATCAAATGGCAGTGTCTTCGGGGGCTTGGTTTAAATTTTTAAAAATGCAGATAAGAAGTGAGGATGGTACTGTTCTTTCAGCTGAATCGGCAGCACCAATTTTAACAGTGTATTGTTTCTAAAGAAATAACACTTCTTTCAGTGTGAAGATACATCGTCATAAACATGACATGACTGATTTGAAGACAGCCAGAAAAGCTCAAAAATTATCTCTTCCCCGGCACGTTCTGGTCTCTTCCTCATCCCATGCGTTCATAAAACAGCCCTGCGCCATTCTACATTTAAAATAGAATATTCGAGAGCGCTCACTCAACAAAGCAAAAGTAAGCTTACAAATTCTACATCGAAGCCGTGCAGAATTTGTTCCACGTTGTGAATATTACTAAACAGCAAGTGTGCAGATACCTGAGTCCTAAGCAAAATAAAATGACAGTGACTTAGTGCGCACATTAATACTCGTATGACTGCAATGAACGTAACTCAAGGATAGAACAGGAGCCAAGTGGAACCACTTCGGTACAGCTGCGCATGGCTCCCTGGCCTTGAAAACATGTTTTCACTGTCTCTACTTTTAAGTAGATCTTGTTTTTTAGAACAGTTTTACATTTGTAGAAAAACTGGGAAGATGGGACAGACAGTTACACAAACCTCAGACGAGATTTCTGCAACTATTAGCATCCGACATGGTTATGGCACATTTGTCACAGTTAACGAATCAATATCGGTATATTATCATCAAAGTCCATACTTCGTTCACGTCCCCTTCCTTTTCGACTAATGGCTCCCTTCTGTTCCGGGATCCCATCCAGTCCCCACACCGCATTTCGTTGTCCTGTCTCCTTAGGCTCCTCTCGGCTGTGACGCTTTCTCAGACGTTCTCTGTTTTTGATGACCTTGGCAGTTTTGAGATTTCCACATCTTGTCACTGGCCTCGTTTCTCAGCTTTCCTATTTCTAACCACTGTGCTTTACAAAAATAGAGCCTCCACCATCACTAAACATTGTTAAATGCTTCTGATGGCCTTTGCAAAAGACTCGTAATATCATGTCAGGTCCCTCGTGATTGGCTATAGTTATAGTTCAAAATGTGCCTGCGTTTAATAATAGATTAGGGCATTTGTAGGCAAAATTGCTTTCTGTTAATTAGATATTTTGAGATGTGTTGTAGAATCTCGATTTTCATTTTATTTAAAATTACAGTTTACTATGCTTATAAACATGGTCCATTTACACAGGACCAGTCTGCTAGCTGTTATGCATTATGAGCATAATTACAACTCCCCTGTATTCACACCTCCCTCGCTCTGTAAAAATATAACAGTTACCAGAAAACTAGAGTTAGAGGGAATTTCTTAGAAGGAAGAGCTGATATGTCTCCTTGCTTCCAGGTCACAAAATCCCAGCCCACGAGAGCCTGTGTCAACAGCCTTTTGCCCTTAAACCCAGTTAGTTCTTAGGCCTTTGACAGTCCATGGGCCTGCTTCTTTCAATTACTTAAAAATATGTCCTGAGCAGTTTCTTTAGACCAAGCACTGGCCATGAATAGGACAAGCCCTCCTCCCCTCCCTCATGGATCAGTCTGTCCTGGGAGGTAGACGTAGGGTAGATAAATCACTCGAGATCTGGTCTCCCCGTAAGTTGAGAGAGTCCCCAGTTTTCTATGATCTGACTCCTTTTTTCCCCTCTCTGATGTTAGGCTGACTGTCACCTACGTGGGGGCCCTCCGTGTGCTTGCTGCATCGCGCAGCATCCTGCCTGTGACTCACCTTAGCATGCCTGGTCATGCCACGTCCATCGTGATGCTCAGTTTTAACTGGCCAGAGATTTCTCAGCTCTGACAGCTGTCCATTTTGTTGACCAGGCCCACCTGGCTGGCCCGTGATGAGCCCCTGGATGGCATTGATGGTAGGTTAGATATTGCAGAGGAAAAGAGTGTTTGAAGACATGGTAATCAAAACTATCAAAATAAAACACAGAGAGAAAAAGGCTAAAAAATTAATAGAAAATCAGTGAGTTCTAGGAAATTTTAAGTGTCCTACTCTATGTATAATCGGAGTCCCTGAGAAAGGATAGAAAAGGGGGAAATAGAAAAACTGTTTGAAGGAATTAATGGGAAGAAATTTCCACATCTTCAAGGCAGATTCCAGAGCCAGGAATATTACTAAAGATAGAGAACGTGATTCCATAGTGACACGGGGGTCAGTTGATCAAGAATACAAAACGATCTTACACATTTGTGTATTTAATAAGTGAGCTTCAGATCACAGACAAAAACTGATAGGACTGGAAAGAGAAAACAGATTAATTCAAAGGTGTCAGAGATTTCAACACACTTTTTCATTAATGGCCAAAACGAAATGAAAGAAAATCAGTAAGACGATCTGAAATTTACTTGGATACTAATATATGTAATTTATAATTCAAAAAAGCCATTGAAAATATACCACCTATGCTTGAGATTATCTAGAAATTTCACTCCTGGGAATCTCTGATTTCAAAATCGCCTTATTTCCAGGTAAGAAGCATGTACAGCGATGTTGTCACAACGCTTATCCCAGTGCTTGTTAACAAATGAACTCTGGTTCCTATGCTGGAATATTATGCAGCCCACGAAAAAGATGGAACCACACTCCGAGTAGCTGGTAGATGACCCGCCAGATGTGTTGTTAAGTGAGATAAACTTAATGAAGGCACAGAGCACTGTAACTTCACGTCTGTAAAATAATGACTGGATGTCTGTGGCATGACTCCGTGTGTGTGTGTGCACGTGTGTAGGTGTGAAATTGTTCATGTTTAAAGTCAGAAAGAGGAAAAGGAAGAGAGGCGTGTAGGTAAGCAAAAGTAAAGGCCACAATTTTTAAATTGGGTGAGTTTGGAAAATAATTCCAATAAATTTAACCATTTGAAGCGATCGGAAAAATTTTAATGACAATATTTGATGGTATCGGACACTACTGTTGGGTTGGGTTTTTTCTTTAGTTGTGAAATGATATTATAGATTTTTAAAAATGTTCCTTATATTTTAGAGATACGTACTGAAATATACATTTATGAGTTGATGTAATTTTGTAATATAAGTCTAGGATTTGGGGAAAGTGGGAGGGAGTAGAGATGAAACAAGTTTGGTCATGAGCCGATGATTACCGAAGCTGGGGGATGGGCGGAGGGGCTTCTCTAAGATTCCACGCGCTGACGATGTTCATAGTCAAGTGACTGAAAACCAGTTTCTGGTCCGACACGTAAGGATGGTGAAGGTTGTCACTTCTGCCCTCACCATAAGGAAAATGCCAAGCGAACCCTCGTTAGGTCTGTCAGGGAACTGAGGTCACGAGGCAACTGTGCCCCCAAATTAGAGCAAAACACGGAAGGACACAGAGAATCACAGCTTCCTGGGCAGCACCCCGGGCAGGGCGCTGCCGGAGCCGGAGCTGGGGTCAGCTCAGAACCCTAAATGAACACAGTCGACTGCCGGTGGCTCCATGTGGACTGGCAAAGCTAAACACTCCGGGAGGACCCAGCTGTGGGGCACCCCACACGTGCGGGAGCTTTACCTGCAGAAGCCTCACCCGGCTCTCGGCGTGATCCTGGCAGGAGCGAAGGGAAAGCTGTCGCTCTGAAATACTCCCAGAGTGTTCTTTTCCCCTTCACAAAGTCTACGTTCCAGCGAAACTGTTTGCCGAGCCCAGACACCGCGGCTTTCTGCACAGGTGAACCTACCTGGGGGAAGGGCAACACCCAACTCTAGCTCCGTCGACCCTTCCTGTCCCACTGAAGCAGGGAAGAAAGTCAAAACAAACTGAGCAGCACCTGTGAGTGTCACAGCCCAGGACACAGGCTCACAGGACGATACAGCTTCCCGTCCCCACACCTCACCGCCACCTCCCGGGCTCCTGGGGAATGATGGGATTGCAACAGAAAGGCCTGCTCGTCTCAGGCCTTCCCGGAGAAGAAATCCCTAGAGAACGCCAAGACCGAGAGGGCACAAAAGCAACACCAAAGTTAAGTAGCTTCTGACACCGACAGTTACACCAACTGTGAACACAGCCCAACAAACGCGAGCAAATGGAAGTTCATTAAACAGCACGCATGCACGTGTAACTGGATCGTCACCGCGTCCACCGTTTCCGCTGCCCCTCCCCTGGGCCCGGCCGCCCGCACCTCTCCTAGCCTGGCCGTCTCCCGGCTCCGTCCCGGCCTCCTGTATGCGCTGAGCGCCTCATCTCCCCCTGTAGTCAGCGATCCAGACAGGACTTCTGTCCCGGACACTCTCCCCTCCTCCGCTCGCATCGGCAGCTCCAAAGGCCTGGCTCTCGTGCCTCCGTCTTCACGGGGGACCCTTTCGTTCGCCTCAGCAAATCCAGCCCGCTGTCGAAGGCCCAGATCCAGCTCTGCCCTGCATCCGCTCCTGTGTCCTCCATCCTGAGCCGTCCTGGGGAGGAGGCCCTTTCGGATCCTCCACGATGCCGCACGAGGGCCCTGCGAGAGGGGACATCCGGGCTCCGGCCCGCCGCACACTCACTGATGTACCTGGGGCCAGCCGCTTCCCTCGGCATGAAGGGCATAGCTCTCTGGGATCATTGCGTCACCTCGGGATTGCTGGGCGAGACCTTTAGAGGAGAATTGATAAACTCAATTCACACGGGGAACGGTCATGAAGAAATCTCGTGGCGTTATTTTATTTTCCCTGTCTTCTCTTTTCTCCCAGCAAATCTGCAAGCTCTTGCGGCCGCTCTCGGCATCAGCCTCCTTTGTATGCGCAGTCTGTCCTGTGCCACGCACACAGCGAGCTGACGAGGCACGTCTTCTGGAACCGGTCACTTTGGCTAGAGTTTGCAGGCCGAGACCACCGGCACAGTCCCCCTCGCCCACCGCTGGCAGCAGCATTTGTCACCGCACGCTGTGCGTGGAAACATCTGCAAACGGAAGCCATCTCCGAGATCGACTTTACGTTTCATCATTTTCTAGTGTTTTGTTTTGCTTTACAAGCAAAGCAACGCGAAGAGGCTTTTTACATTTGTTTGTTTTTTTTAAGAGCAAAATGTGAAGTGCACGCTCTCTTCTTGAATTGGGACAAACGGACACTGAGTGTCACTCGAAAAAGCGCCTTGACCCTTTCTTTCCAGAATCTCAGGACTCCACGGCAAGGGGGAGTAAAGTTGCAGAAGGAATTAAGGTTCCTAACGAGCTGACCCAAGATGGAGAGACGGCCCTGTGTTATCCAGGGGGGTCCAGCCTCATCGGAAGGGGCCGTAACCATGGACGAGGGAGGCAGGAAGGGAGAGCAGAGGGGGCATGGGCGGGAAGGAAGCAGCGGCAGAGAGAGAGGGAAGGCCGTTGGCTCTGAAGATGGAGGAAGGGGCTGCAAGCCCAGGAAAGTGGGCGCCTCCGGAGGCTGGAAAAGACCAGGAGACAAATTCTCCCCACCCCGATCCTCCAGAAGGATGGGAAACGCCTGCCTTACAGAAGGGCCAGGTAAGACACCCGCGGCGTTTACGTGGCGGAGCAGCGGCGACCGAGGAGGAGCGCGTGAATGAATGCGGGGCTCCGCGGGGTGAGCGGGAGCGCGGCGGGGAACGACCCACAGCCCGCGCTCCGCAGCGGGGCGGCCCCTGAGTGCCGCCCAAATACCGTCCCACAGTCGTTTCTGGGCTCTCAGTGGGGCGGGTGGACCTTGCCAGGGTTTTACTGACTTTTTTTTAGAGAGAGTTACTACAGTCTAGTAGAGCCAGTTTTACTGTGACATTTCTATCTGAAAGGAAAAGATTGAGGGGGGAGGGGAGACGATCGTGACTGCCACGGCCGTTTCACAGGTGTTTTTGATTCGGATGATGGATTTCTGAGTTTTGGAAGTCGAAAGGAATAGAACCTGGAAGAAACTTTGCAACTGACATTCCTCTACATGTTTATGTTTTTGTTTTTTGGAAAGTTCTACAATGCTCTCTCATACTTCTTTTTTGAAAGCAAGTTTTAAAGTGACTTGTCTTGATCAAGACTTTCCCAAAGCATTCAACTTAGGTTTCATAAAAAGTACAATTATTTCTGCATTTATATTTCGACGATTTGTAAAATGATAATAAAACTCCAAGGACACCTGGCAGACACAGATCTGGCAATGGAGGCCGCTCCGCTGGGGGAGCAGGAAAGTGCTTGGTGCACATGGGGAGCGGGGCTTCAGGAGGCAAGGCCACCTGCAGATTACTACGAATTGACCTCACCTGCGGCGGAGTCCTTCTGGCTCTGGGAGGGCCTGCGAATGTGTTCACGTGGTTGTGGAACTTACTAAAGTAAAATGTTTTAACTCCAGCTTAAACCGCTGTCTATTTCTGCTGCAGACTTTCCTCACTTTGGGTGGCATGCAGTGGCCATGGCAGTTTTTGGTCGGCTCGAGGAAGCTGATAGGGGCCACGTTTAGTTTGGAGTTGGTGAGATATGAGATCTGCGGTTCTTTTTATGTTATCACAACCAGCAAAACACAGAGCCGGATCCATGGCTGCGTTTATAGGTCTCAAAGCAACGATCTTAGCACTTCACTGTGTGGCTTTCAAGTAACCCCAGTGTGCCAAGGATTGTGAAGGGTGTGAGCTATTACCCTACTGCAAGCTAACAGGTGAGCCTGCCACAGGTGAAGATTCCTGGGTCAGAGACAAAGGACCTTAGTCCTCATATCATAACAGGCAGCATGAGCTTCTTGTTCACGTCAGTCCCCTTGTCCCACAGGGGTGATGCAGGGTGGCCTTGGTGGATACTGTGTACACAGTGGGTCTGTGTCACAGCTGAAGAACCCCAGTTTAGGAAACTCACTGTCTTATAAAGGACAACTAGCAAACGTACCCTACCTTCACGTACAGGTAGACATTCTCTTCGTTATCCTGGTCAGGAAATAAATCTGCCCTTTGCCCTATAGGGAGACACTCACTTTGTCTTCTAAGGTCATTTTCTGTCCAAACATTCTTGGAAAGATAGTCCAGGCAAAAAGTCTACTGAGAAATATTAGAGGTGTGTGGAGAATTGTTTCCATTGTATTGATCCACACACAGGCCTCGATCTTTAACCCAAAGGCAGGAGAGCTGCTCCCACCCTCCCACCAGCAGTGGACACCTTTCCCACGTCCCGATTCTACTCACCCCCTTTTGTCATCTTGTCCTCACCCTCTGCTTCCCGACGTCCCGTCCATATAAGAAGCACAGTTATATGGAGTCTTCAACTTCTTGCAGATTTGCTGTGAAATTGTGACATCAAAGATAAGACAAAACAATAAGCTACTACAGTGTAAATATTGACAGCGAACTGTTTAAAGAGGATCCTCGATTCCAAGGGTATTTAAGATCAATTCCTGCAGAAGTAAACTTGAAATGCCCTCAAGCTTTACACGGTATTTGCAAAATATTTCAGAACATCAGCAGTCACGAGTTTGAGAAGCCAAAAATACTTTCTAAATTATCAATAATAAAAAGTGAGTTTTGGTCCACCATGAACGAAGAAAGACTGGATTATCTTTCTAGTCTCAGTAAAGCAGCCCAGTCATATATGGGAGCCACGAGCCACACGGGGCTTCTGAGCACCTGAAGTGCACCTAGTGTGACCGAGAAGTGATGTAAGTGTAAAACACCAGATTTTGAAGACCTATTAAGGAGTGAAATGTAAAATGACTCATTAATAATTTTATTAATAATGTCATTTTAGCTATCTCAGATAAAATGAAACAGATGATTGAAATCGCTCTCACCTCTTCCTTTTTGACCTTTTGACCTTTTTACACGTGACCACTAAGAAAGTGAAAATTAGAAACGTGCCTCACATTTGGGGTGTGCATTGTGTTTTTATCGGACAGCACTGCTTTATGGAAAATGATCACCGGCTTGTTTTGGTATGAAAAGATAATTAGAGTATGCAGCCAAGTATATAGAAAAATACATTTTCTAGATATTTATTTAACATTTGTGGATTTTTCAGCTCTTTAAAATCTGCAATTTGTTATTATTTTACATAAACATTTACTTTCGTACCTATTTACGTTTATAGTTCCGCTTTCTTCTTCTTAAAGAAATGCCCCAGTAGATAAGCTTCATGCCCCGTGCATCGGCACCCCGCCTGGGGTGGAGCACGTTCGCTCATCCAGGGGTCGGTTCCTGGGCGTTGACCAAGAGCTCTTTTGGTGTGTTGTTTCCAGGTTGCGTTGCGTGAGGTTCAAAGTGTCTGTAGGATGAGAAGGGCTGAGAGAAGCAAGGGGCAGGGCGGAGGGGAAGGGGCTGGAAGGAAGGAAAAAGGAGGAGGACAAGCGAGGGAGGCCGACACGACCGAGAGAGACACCCGCTCTTCATTCTGCAGGTCGCCCCACGTGGCACGAAGTCCTTCCTTATTCAGCATTGACGGTACAGAACAGGGAGGAACGAGTCAACGTAATCCAGTCCATGCAGACAGAGCAGAAACAGAGAAGCTCTGGAAAGAACGCTATTACGAAACAGGCTGAGTGATCTGCGGACGGGTAGTAATGAGGGGAGTCAGACACAGCTCATTGGAGAGTCTGAGCTTGTGCTGCAGAGGACGCGCCGGACACTTTCCAGTTGTCGAATGTAAGGACGATGCAGAAAGCAGGAAGTAAAAGACAGCCATGTGATGCCGAATCAGAGACTTCCTGGGACTTAAAGTTTGAAGGCCCTGAAATCGGGGCTGTTCTTGGGCCCATGGCAGTAGCAGCAAATGAGAACAAGGCAAAACAGGGCAAAAAGGGAGGTCGGGGGTTCCTGGCACGTTAGTTAATACAGTGATGCAGTGTAGAGTGTATGCAGTGCACAGTACGTGCGTACAGCACAGTGTGTGGTGTGTAGCAATGCACAGTACGAGTGTATAGCGCAGTGCATGGCGTGTGTATAACAAGGTTTACAAAGTATTGTGTATATTGTGTGTCTATAAGATAGTGTAAAGTATGTATAGTGTTTGTGTATAGCATAGTATATACTGTTTTGTATAACGTGTATATAGCACAACATATGACATGTGTTTATAGCATAGCATACGGTATGCATGTTTAGTGTGTGTATATAGGGTAATCCATGGTCTGTGTGTGTAGGGTAGTGAATAGTGTGTATGCACGTAGCATAGCGCATAGGATGTGTGGAAAGCCTCGTATATAGTACGTGTGTATACTACGGTGAACACTATTCCTTTAAAAGACTGAAGGAAAGGCAGGAGAAATACTCTCGACTTTATGGCAGATGATAACTTTTTCAGTTTTGGGGCTCAGAGCAGTCTGACCATCAGCTTTGTTACGCTGCTCGGTAAAGGAACACCCTCGGCACACAGCTCAACACCCCGATCGCGCGATCACATCTGACCCGTAATGACTTCTCCGTCGCTGGGCGTCATTCCGGCTCCGAACACGCGCCATCCCCGAACACGCGCCATCCCCAGACTCCCTCGGTTTTCCCTCGTCCTGCGCACAGCAGCCACTGACGCTGTCTCCTCGCGGGAGTGCGGGCGCCCGCCTCTCTGTTTGCACTGCGGCACCCCGGACAGGGCCTCAGGCCCGTCATCTGCAGCACCCCGGACAGGGCCTCGGCCCCGTCATCTGTGGGTGGTGGTGAGGATTCTACACTCAGGCAGGGCAGTCTGTAGACCTTAGATCTTTGGCCGTCCTGCGTCCCCAAAGCTCGCGGTCTGTGACAGCATTTCACGGAGTCCGATCTTGCTTCTGACGCAGGACCTCCCGTCTGTCGCTCGTCCTGCCCCTTCCCACTCTCCATCTCCAGCTGTTCCTGAACTGCTGACCTCTAGTGCCTACTTCCCTCCGCCCCTCCACCACTGCCCGCCACTGCCACCCTGCCAAAGAGCTTCTCCAGTGCCTCCAGCAGGCCAGCTGCAGCCTCCCTAGATAACCTAGAGGCCTTGCTCAGCTCGGGGGCAGGGGGGGGGTCCCTTTCTTCTGTACTGCCCTCACTGAGGTCGGCCGCTTGGGGCTCCAGGTGGCACAGAGTTCGGGGAGCAGCCCCTTCCAGTCTTTACCTACAGTCCTGTCTTCCTGGATCCAGACTGACATTAAGGTGCTGGGAGCAGAGTGGAGAACAGCCTGCTGAGGGCACCACCCATCCTGTGACCTTGGTTCTGTAGCTCAGATCTGCACATCAGGTAACTAAAGCCTGGCGCTGACATCAGCCTGCCTGCCCGCCACACCTTCCAGGACTGCTGCGGCTTCTCCGTTTCGGCAAAAGTGCTTTGCTGGGCACCGTAACGACCTCGGTGTGAGGCACCCTTCCTTGGATCTGTTTCCTGGAAAGTTACAAAAACCTCCAGCCCTGCAACTTTCCTTCTTTTTAGCCAAACATAGAAACGGACGAAGAAACAGAGCCAGCGATCCTGGCTGCGGAAGGCGCTTGGGGGCCTCTGGCCATGGCTCCCAGGTGGGTGGTCACTGGGCAGACACTTTCCACCAGCCCTTCCTGCTTCTGCAGCTTCGTGATGCCGTCCGGCTAAGCCCCTCTCCTGTTCTCCCAGCTTCAAGTCCTACGGTCCGTATTTTTGTCTCCTTTCTTTTGTTGTTCGAAGCTCTATGTTTGGCTAAAAAGAAGGAAAGTTGCAGGGCTGGAGGTTTTTGTAACTTTCACCAGTCACCATCAAGATCTTACATCCAAAGCAGTTTATGAATTTGGAGCAGTTTGCAGTGTTGCCGAGTGTAACGTAGGTCGTTTTAGCGGACGGTGGTCCTGAGGTGGTAGCCGCCTTTCCTTGCTGGTCTAATAAAAAGAAAACTCAGTGCATAGAAGGGCTCGTTACAGGACATATAAAGTCAAGTGAGTTCACTCTAAGTAAGGAGACGGGTACGCAACAGGCATTTTTTGGCTCAGGTTGAATGATAAACAGTTCATTTTTCCAAAGTTATGTTTTTAAAGAACATCTATATTGGAAGTGTCCTTGGTTATAATGTATACAGTATTTGCAGGAAGTAAATGGCACATCTGTTTTTCGATAAGCGGGCAGCAGGGGACAGGAGAGCGTGGTACCCGGGCGAAGGGCGGACTGGCCTGGCCCGAGGCGCTCCTCCCCTTGGGACCCGTCTGGGCGGCTGCACCCCCACCAGGCTCACTGAGCTCATTCTCCAGAACTTAGAGTCTCTTCAAATCCCTTAAGGCTCATAATCATTTAATGGTTTTTTTTAAAATAAGTATATTACTTTAAAAATGTATTTTATGTGTAGAACATTTTGGTTTAATTATGGATTTTATTCGAATTAATTATAATATATTCAAGTGTTAATTATAAGATGTCTGGCTCTTTCCGTTTAGTGAGGGTGCATACCCTTTAATTTATTTTCAATTAATTTTGTAAGAAAAGGCATGATTCGGCAAAGACAAATTTTAAAACTATATGGAGTGTCGTGTCTGGGTCGAGGACCAAAAGTGTACACTGAAGCGTGGGCTGGTTGTTAAACGCGTGTGGTGGCCACACTCCTCAAAGACGACCAGCTGCTCTGAGCTTGGAAGGCAGACACTGGGAGCTCTTACCTCCACCCCAAAATCTCCAGCAGTGAAAGCTCTGTCTCCCAGTCCTGGCCTTCGACCGCCCCCCCAAAACCTTTGCCCCAGATAGTCTCAACCTCACACTACTGACATTTCATCCTGGATCATTTCTCTCATGCGGAGATGGCCTATGCGGTACAGGACGTTTATCGCTAGTGTCTGCCCACTAGATGACATAGCACTTTCTGCATCCGGGATGTGACGATCGAAAATGTCCCCAGGCACTGCCAATGCCCCGTCTTTCTGGGTTGAGGACCACTGTTTTATCCTATCGCCTCATGTGCTCTGTACCTGGTCCCCAAGTTATGACCAACCAATATCCCTAATGTGGGGAAAAATTCATTTCCAGAAGTTACACAAGCACGAACATGCTAAAATTTTGCTTTAAAAATCATTTGTTTGAAAGGTTCCCTCCAAAAAACATTTTCGAATCTAATGAACAAGTGTTTATTTAACACCCACCTTTTGCAAAGCATTGAGCTGGTCATTTTCCTCTTTAGTTCAAGATCCTCGAGGGATTTCCATGTTCTTTTATCAACCAGTTTTTGAGGCCAGAGACAGCCATGAGAAGAATATCTTTAATACTTTAAGTTTTCTTTGGCAAGATCATTCTTTTTTGTAAGGGGAGGGAAGGAACTGAAGCTACCAATTTATTTTAACTCCAGTTTCCTTATATTAACACTAACATGATAAAATTTTGAGTTTACAAAGTTCGAAGAGAATTTGCTCCACAAATTTCTGTAGATGGTGCCGTTATAAACCTCGAAGCACGACATATACAGGAATGGCTGTATACATCCTTTATTTGTACCCTGTTACTATCACCATAGACGGTGAGCAAAGGACGGGTGGCTAATGATGCGGGAAACATTTTCAAACAGCCCTTAGACCAAATTTGCCACACGCAGATAAGACACTAGATGCATCATCAAGCTAATAAGACCAGGAAAGAAATGTCATTTGCTTCCAAATAACCTACAAATTCAGCTTGTCTTTCCTTACAAAATCATAAGCATTAAAATAAAAGCCTTTGCTAGCATTTTTCTAAAAACGAGTTCGGATCTGGGAAGTCAAAACGAATTTTTGTTTGTTTGTTTTATCTAGTGATTTAAAAATAAAAACACACACCTTTGTAGTTAAGTCTTCAGAGTCAGAAAAGAACCGGTTCAGAGAAATGCTACCAACGCATAGAGAAAACAGACTGAGCTTTCCCAACAAGCTCTGGGACTGCCTTCTTAGAACTGACCACTTATCTAGGTCTTTTCTGAGTGCATGTCCTCCAAGGCTCGTTTAGAGCCAGGTTTCCCCCTTAGCTATTTAGAACCAACCTTGCTGTACAGTGAAAACTCAGTTTTGTTTTTTTGTTGGTATCTGTCCATCCATTCATGCATTTATTCATCCACTCGCCCATCTCTCCATTCACCTGTTCATCCACCCGTTTGTCAGATATTCGTTGAGTGGCTTCTCTGTGCCTTAGTGTGATTTCTCTATGCCAGGTACTACAACAGGTGTAGAGACACAGAGGTGAAATAGATTTAGTCCTGCTATCACCCATCTTATAGTCTTAGAGTTGTGTTTGCAAACACTGGGGTTTTTAAGATTCCCAGAGCCAATAGGGGAATTAGAGACGTATCTGGTAAATGTGGTTTGTGTAGAATTGGGTAATTTAGAACACTTTCTGATGTTGTGTTTAGAAGGGGCTGTCTCTGCTTAATAATTTAGATACCCACCACCTTTTGGGCTGAAATTCACAACAGGGGCTGTAATAAGAAGTGATTTTTCCTAGACTTCACCGCTAAACCTCATTTGCTTCTGCGCCACTTGCCAGGCCCTCTGGACCAGGTTCAAGAGCATGTCATTTCAGGATTGTGATGAATAGCATCAACCCTAGCACTTTTCTCGCTACTGAATTTTTCTGACATCCCTATGACTTATTTAGCGGGATCGAATTTAGCAAAGAGAACAAAGTATTAATATGTATTTTCCAAGTTTAACTTTCTAGTCTAGAAGTAGCCTATATCTAATAGAACAACCGGTTGAAAGAAAATCTTCCTTCTCAAAAAGTTAGTTCACCAGCATTCGGTAAAACCTGAAAACCTCATCGATGTGAAGATAATGTATCCCATGCAATTTAGTAATAATAAGTAGCTTCCAAAGCATTTCCCGGATCTTTATCAATTAATGTTAAATAGTCCATGAATTGCCCAGTTAACCACATCCTCACTAGCATTCGATATTATCATTTTTTTTTTTTTGTATCTTGGCCAATTAGATCGGAAAATAAATACATGCCATTAATGTTTTATATACGTTTTTCTGATTATAAGGAAACATTTTTTTCATTGGCTTATTGCCCACTTACATTTCTTTATCAATTAATTGCCTGTTAGAATTCTTTTCCTATTGTAATTTTGGGTTGTTTGGCTTTTCTTTTAATACAGAGGGTTTGGGGTTTGTTTTACCCATTCTAAATTTTCCCCCCAAATAAGTCCTGGTCTTAGCTCTCCCTCCAAACTTGCCTTCCCCATAGTCTTTCCCACCTTGGGGATGACAACACTATCCTTCCAATTGCTTATTGAAAAACACGCATTTCTCAGTCACCTATAATGGTCCTCGTAGCTTTTATAAACCGACTCTAATGAAAAATTTACTCATCATGAATAAAAAACAAAGCAAAAGGCAAAAAGTTGTTCAAGTCACAGTGCCACTGCCTCCCCACGCACTTTCCCGTCAAACACGGGGCGGTCCTTGCGTTTGCTCGGGCCCGCGGGGCAGAAGGCAGCTTCGCGGCCTGAGGCTGGTGGTGTGAGATGGGTCAGAGCCGGGGCATTTCCCGCGCCCGCAGGTGAACCCACGTCCGCACGGTTTAGTTTCCACAGCTGAATGCACTGTGTCTGGAGGAGCCTTCGTCCTGTCGCCCCGGGGCACCACCTGTACCCTCGTGTGAAGCAACCTTCCTTGTGGGCACTGCAGACCACCCATCGCTCGCTCAAGAGGGTGCCCTGGCGAGGTCATCCTTTGTCCCTGAATCACCAGATCTTTCCTACTCCCCCCAGATCATTCCATATATACTCAGACACCGAACCCACCAGACTTCCTCTCATTAAGAACATTAACAAAAAAAACCCGACCCAAACAATGAAAACAAAACCCTTTCCTTTCCTGGCTCCATCGGACACTTTCCTTGGACTGTTTAGCACCCTGCTTGCCTTCCGGCCTCCAAGTACCATGCGGGGTAACAAGGACAGGCCACAGGCCATCTTGAAGCCAACCCCAGTAAGGGAGGGCAAAGCCTGGGGAATTTCCTTGGGAACTGGGCCAAGAGGGGTATGTGCAAGCACGTTTTTGTGTTTGTCTTAGTCTTGGCAATGAGAATTTTAAGTCTCTGGCACATAAAAAGATATCGCTAAGAAGGCATAGCTCCTTTTCAGTCTGGATGTGGCCTGAGACACACGAACTCTTCTCAGAGGCCCCCTGAGAACCAAGTGGTGTCAGCGGGTGGGAGGCACCCCAACTGCACACCTGAGACACACGAACTCCTCTCAGAGGCCCCCTGAGAACCAAGTGGATGGGGAGTGGTGTCAGCGGGTGGGAGGCACCCCAACTGCACCACTCCGAGGTGTCACCAAGGATCATGGAACAGAACACTGTATTGAAGTACGAGGAATTCCAAATGCGAAAATCATTTGGGGTGGCTTCTAATGGCATCATTAATTGTAAGTTCCCGGTTAATCACTATTTACATCATGAGATAGTTTACATTCCCCTAAGACGGGTGGGCAGAGCACAAACTTCTTTTTTTAAGAATTCCCCTGTTTTCTGAAGTGAGCTGAGTTTTACGGGCTCGTCGCCGATTGCCATGGCCCAGTCGCCGTTTGCCGCGTATAAATCTGGACAGAGAACTTCTTGGCGCATTGACAGTGATTAAAACGACAGCCAGCAGATGGCCCGGTGGGTTCACGGGAGAAATAGATGGTGTCCGGGAAGTTCCCGCTGTGATGTACCCATCTGAACTCCAGGTGGGAAGAGGTGGCTCCTGGCTTCTAAACCCGCTGTGCTGCTCCCTGGGGGGCTCTGCACAGGATGGAGCAGGAGCCATCAGAGCCAGCTTCTCCTCTCTGCCGGGGTTGAGCATGCGCCTGACACAGTAGGTGCTCACTAAGTGGCTTTTCCCCTGCTGGTGATTCAGCTTCATTAAGGTGGGGAGTCAGTCTTGTGCTTTGGGGGACATGCAGCATGGTTTTTGCGGGGAGCGGCCAACCCCACACACGGAGGGTCCTTAATTAGGCCCCACATGTTTGCGGCCCGCTTTCTACCTCCAGCGACTCCCCCTGCTGACCTTGATGCTGACCTTGATGCTGGCTGCTGGGAAACATTGCTTCTTGATCCCAGCCTCTGGGGTTTGTGTTCTAAGCTGGGAGCCTCCCAGGAGTGGGTCAGCCATGAGGTCATCGGTCTTTAACCTGCCAAGATTTCTTTTAAATGGTGCGTTCTTGTCTGTAACCCTTCCCACCACTTCTGCGAGCTTCCTACTGCAGGGAGGTAAGCGTGTGGCTCCAGGCTCCCCTGGAGATGAAAGCCGAGGTCTGGGGAACGATGAAGTTGTCACCTGAGGAGCTGGTGTTGAACTCAGAAAATGCCATTGGCTCTCACCAGTTAGTTCACCTCCTTGAGGGAGTTTCACTTCATAAACGTTTTGTGTACAAAAAAATATGGCTTAGCTAAGGGCCAGCCACAGAGAGTTCCCTTGATAACATAAACTGGTGAAAAGTGGAAGGTTTTAGGGCTTCCCATCATTTTTCATTTGCTATTTTAAGATGTAATCATTTTATTATGAATTTATTCCCCTTTGTGCTTTTTATTTCACCCCCACTGTCATTGGAGGTTCATTGGGAGGGAGTAAAAACATGTCCTTGGTGCAAAATCTTAAACCGGAAGCCGTTTTTCAAGCGAATGTGTCACTTCCTGGGCCAGTGTTTCTTTATAGAAAATAAAATTGGCCCACGCAAGCCGGTTTAACCTCCTCCCATTATTAAGTTGGCTCAAACACTTCCCTTAGCAAAATGCAACTTGGCCTGGTTCTAGCCGCAATGAATTCTCATGACAAAAGGGTTTGCAAATTCATCTCTTGCTGAGTTAGTGACATTTTTCATTTGCCCTGTTAAAGCATTATAATTTAAGAATTATATTTTCAATTGGGAACTTGAAACATGTTGCTTTTCAAAAGGGAAGTTAAAGCTTAAAACGTGTAAAAATATACCGGGCAATGAAGACTTTCAGAGCCTTCTGGAGTCGCTGAGAATTGAGACAGACATAGCTTTGCCTCTGAAGCTTCCGACATTGAACTTGACGTAGCAGAAGGCACCTCAAGCACAGCCAGCACAGCACAGCCAGCAGAGGAAGTCAGTGGCATCCGCTGATGGAGAAGCCATGGGTATTCTTAGGAAGTTATTTCAAAGATGAGTTTTATAATTGCTACAAAGCAAATATGCTTAAATCTTATTGTCTCCTGTTCAAGAAAACTAAATAATAAATTATACAAAACAAAGATCATAATGGAATACTTGAAAACAAACCAGCAAGCTTCAAAGAAAATCTAAGACTACCTTTGCTTCTAGAAAGGGTGGTCTTTTGACTAGAAATAATGAATACAAGCAAATAAAGCTTAAAATAAAACGTTTTTGACTCTTCCATCAAGCCTGGTTTCAGAAATCACTTGAATGGTGAAATTTACTTTATAAAGGGAAAGTCGATGAAGCCATACTCTATCAGTATAATGGATTTTAATTTACAACCAGTTCAAGGAGCCTTGCTGGAGAATGTACACTTCTCAAACGGCAGAATAAGAATGAATTTTATTCTGATTAAAAGCCACCTTTTGCTCAAATAAATGGTTAAGGAACCGAGTTTAACGCGATCCTTTACCTTGCAGTTGATCGATCCATTATATCAATCTGCGTTTGCAACGCTTACCCTGATGACACCTGCGAACGCTAATTATGCTGCAAAGTGCCTGATGGTCAGATATGGCGCAGAAATTTTCAGCAGTGTATGAATTTTATTTTTAGTAATTGCAGGATTGACTAGGGGGAAAAACGTACATATGGATGCACTGACGGGGCTGAAATGACGACAGCAGATGTTGTAGTTTGGGTCCCCGAGAAGCGTCTCCTGAGATAAAGATGTTGGGGAAAGTCACTTATGAAGATGTGATTCTGGGAAAACTGGCAGAGGGATGGGGGCGGAGTGGGACCAGGGAGCCAAGGAGGTCAAGTCCGGGTGGGCTCAGGTCCCAGAAGTGCAATTCTGGCTTAATGCCCCAGAGAAGCTAGAGAGACAAGTGTCCACATCTCCAAGCCATTTCTGTTAGTGCGAACGGAGCCGAAGGGCTTATCCCGTAGGTTAAGGGCTGATCCTGGGGGTGGAGTGTAAATTCCCAAGCACGTCCCTTCTCTCCCTGTGTGTAAGCAAAGCACAGTCCAGCAGCCTCAGGCAGCCCTCCAACAAAGAGACACAGATGCTGCCCAGCAGGAGTGACAGCAGGCTTGCACATCGATAGTAAAGGATTGGGGACGTGGACATTGCCAGATACACCTGCTTTAGTCCTTTGCATGCTCCAGGTACATCGAGTACGTCTCCTCTCAAACAGCCTGCCCTTCGATTTCTGTGTGTTTGTGGCAGAGTCTCCGAGTTGCCTCGCCAGCATCTATTCCCACTTCATCCTCACGAACAGAACCCTGATCGGGTTCCAGGCACAAGGCACCTTTTCAGACTCTCTTGCAGCTACAAATGGTGGCTGGGATGTCCCTTCACCTCTCTCCCACCCCTTTTTCTCTTCCTGCTTGTGTCAGGAGATGGCGAGCATGATGAGGGAGGGGGGCTGCCAAAGGGCAGTGGAGCACAAAGGCAGAAATGTGGAGCGACCTAGATCTTGGGGACAGCAGCTAGCCCTACGTGGCTCACTCCTAAATTTTTACCTTGTGGGTAGAATAAATTCCAAGCTAAGCTATTGCTAGCCATTATTTGAGCATTCTTTAGAGCTGGAAGTACTCCTAACCAATGCAGCATTGATTGTAGGGATAAAAATGACACATTCTATAACACAGACAGTGCTTTATTGTTTATTTTTGATCAAATTTTAATAAAATGAGAAGTGGCCTTAAATGCGTGTTCTGACCCATGGATACGAGCTGACTTGGATGGAGGACGGTGCTGCTTAGGCTTTCCTACTCACGGACGAATTATTGTCTTCCTTCAAGGAGGGAAAGTAACAGACGTCGCTCAGATAAGGAGAATAAATTCATCGTTCATGCCAATGTTAAAGAGTAGCTCACAGACCCGATTATTGTAGCAGATGTTTAATAATCTTAATCAACAATTGCAAGGGAAAATAGTAACATTCATCGCTGATGACAAGATTGTTGAAGATGAGTTTACGGATGGAATGAAGACTATTGATCAGGAAGCCCATTAATCATTGGAGACTGTTGGCTCATTACTTGTGATGAGATTTACTGAATTCGCAGTGAGATAAAGGACATCATCCATCCTCTTTCTTCGCTGAGAAATAGTTGTGACGACCTTGTGAGGACTCACTGGGACACACTCCATGTGTTTAGTCCCCAGAGCCCTCCACTGTGTGAGCTGCAGTGGGCACAATTGCCAGCCTTCCTCAGCAGGCCCTGCACTGCAGGAGAGTAGGATGTATCTCTTGTCCCTTATCATATCTCTTGGCCACGTGTTGGACTTGCAGACACTATGGAATGAGTTGTCGTAGAGAGGGTCAGAGGCCACTTCGGTCACCATATGCACAAATAATTGGCCTCTCAATCAAAAGATGTGTTTATTGAGATCCCCACCAGTGGGAGCCCAGCCACTGCCCTGTACAACATCTCGGGCGGCAATATGGGGGCATCTCACATCAGAATTAGTCTCACAGCAGTGGAAGGAAAGGAGAGCCATTGGTTTTCATGCGTTTACACGAGCTCGGATTCTGGAAACACGGAGCTAACAAGTCAGGAGGGAAAAAAAGTCTGGATGAAGAACCTGATATGCAGAGACAGCGTTTTGCGATTCGGTCCAGTTTTTGGAAATTGACAGACTCACTGATTCGGCATTTCATCTGCTAAACAAAGAAGCAGGAAGGAAATCTTTTGTCCCCTCGTGGCGTATTTAAGCTATGATTTTTCATGTTAAAGCATGCGCGGACGCTGAATTAGAGTACAGAAGTCACTTGTGTTTGAGTGTCAACGAGAAATTCCCAGGGGGAAAAACAACTGGAAAAAAAATCAAGAGGGGTTTAAATTTTTTCTATTTAATTATCCCTTCCGAGAGAGAGAATAAACAGGTGTCCCCGGGGGTGTACATTGAAGTGCAAAGAGGCCCTATGGATATGAAATTTTCCTCAAAGTCTAACAGTTTTGAAAAACGAGCATTTTCTGTATGTTAAATTTCTTTTCATCTGCAAAAACGAGAATAATAGCATAATATTTTGAAGGAAGAAGAATTGTATGAAGGCTTATTAATTTTTGTTACATAACATTAAATTCTAATTCTGAAGGATTGGCAATTAAATGCCCTTTTTATCTAAACTCTCATCAAGCAAATGAACACCTAGCAAGCATGGATCATTTGGCTCTTAGTCTTGCATCCAAAGCCTTCAATTAGAATCTTTCAGTCTTCAGTCATTTCACATGCGTGCACCATAAAATCTAATAGTCCTGAATCAATATCACTCTTTATATAATCTTTACTCTCGTGTCCTTTTGTTTATAAAGCAGAATAACCTAAGGGAGAAAGAATATTCTTTTAAAAAAAAAACAGCACTGGAATAACTGGACGTCTACTCATTCGAAGCGGTGACCTGTGACTCATCCCTCCAGGCAACCAGGACTCTATGGCACGGATGGAATGGGAAATGACACAGCTGCTTCGAAAACTAGTTTGGTCTTCTTTCATAAAATTAAACCGGCACTTTATATTAGACCCAGCAATCCCACATATTCACCTTAAAGAAATGGAGTGCATAAAAACCTGCACACAAATCCCTAGAGCAGCTTTATTCATCCTCTATCCCTAACCGGAAATAACTCAAACGTCCATCAACTGGTAAATGCATGCACAAGTCATGTTCCATCCACGTGATGGAATGGTACTCAGTGGCCAAAAGGGAAAAAAGTTGATATGTGCAAGGAAGCAGATGACTCCCCAAAGCCTTATGCTAATTGCAGTAAGTCAAACTCAACAGGCCACCCAATGCACGGTTCCACTGATAAGACATTCTGGAAAAGGCGAACCCTTAGGAATAGAAATCATATCGGGGGTTTCAAGGATGAGAAGGAGAAAAGGGATGCATTGTAAAAGGGCTGGAGGGAACTTTCTGGCATGATGGAAATATTCTGTATCTTGAAACTACCACCAAAGTAGTTTCGTTGCTATGTAAGTTTGTCAAAATGTATAGAAGTACACACTTGAAAAGAGTGAACTTTACTCAGCGTAAATTCGATCACAGTAAGTCTATGGCGGGAGAGGAACGAGACGTGAAAACCAAGCACTACGTGTGATCTCAGTCGGAGCCTGAGCCAAAAAAAAAGTGCACAAACAAAACAACAACATTTTTAAACCAACAGCTATAAAGGATCGTACTGGGACAGTTGTGGGGAAAATCAGTGAACTGTATATTTGTGAATATTATTGTATAAAAGTCTTAAATTTCTTAGACAAGGTAAGGGTAGCATGACTGTGTGAGAGAATGCCTTTTTTGGAGATGCAGGCTGAAGTGTTTAGGTGTGAGCGAGATGTCGTGCTGTCTACAGGCTACTTTCCAAAGGCTCAGGGAAAATGTTTGTGTGTGTGTGTGTGTGTGTGTGTGTGTGTGTGTGTGTG
>NW_006436291.1:3253833-3255526 GCF_000325575.1 Pteropus alecto
TCTCTCTCCCCCCCTTCTCTCTCTCTCTCTTCCCCTCTCTCTCTCCCCCTCTCTCCCCCTCCCCCTCTCTCCCTCCCTCCCTGCCTCCCTCCCTCTCTCTCTCTCTCCCTCCTCCTCCTCCTCAGACATTGTTCCAATGTCACGTATTCATTTTCCATGTCAGGAGACCGAGGGTTAGAGAGGGCAAGTGAAGTACTCAAGGTCCCCAGCGGGATCTAGGCAGCCCTGAGATCACTTCTCAGTCTCCTCGTCCTTCTGTCGCAGTGCATGCTGCGGAAGGAGCTGCCACTGCGTCTTGCAGGCTGTGTGAGCCTCAGCAGATCACTTACCTTCTCGGAGCCCATTTCCCAGCCCTGTAGTGGGGCCGGCATCACAGACCCCACAGGCTGGGAGCTGAGCAGCAGTGAGGCATCTTGCGAGCTTTGATGGCGCCTCACTGGGAGCAGACCCCCAAAAGCATTAGACTCACGACCCGGTCCTGTCTTTTGGTTCTCATCGTGCTGACGCTGGGTTGAGTGCAGGTGACTCACTCGGATGTGACGCAGCTGGCACTGCCGGTCCCCCGATGCATGTTCTCAGCCATGAGTCCCGTCTCACGCGTCGTAAACACAGACTTCGTCATGGAATAAGTTTGGGCACCCTACGCATTGTTTGGCTTTGCTTAATTCAGCAGTTCCCACACGATTGGACCCTACCCAGCAACACCCTACTGAGCTAAGGTTGTCGGGAGCACCCCGGGCATCGTTGGTCTAGCTATGGATGGTTAAAATCAAACAAAAGCTCAAGAAACAGCCAAAACCACTCATGGGGCGGAGAGTCCCTGCCATGGGCAGCCTGAGCGCCCCTCCCTCATTCTATGGTCGCTGTGGCTAAGGGGCTGCCACCCCCCGTTCACACGCTCCCTCCATCCCCGGCCCCCAGGGGATGAGACCCCAGGGCTCATTGGAACCTGGCTTCACTGAGGGCGCTACATCAGTGGAGCTCCCGGTGCGATGTCTCCCACGTCCCTCCCCAGAGCCAGCATTTCCTGACTTTGAAGGTCCAAGTCCAAGTCTGTGAAGAAGAGCCTGGCGCGTAGAACATACTCGGTAGGAGCTGCACGACCCCCGGGCTCCCCGTGTGGGCTCCCCGCCCCCTCTCTCCCCCTATCTCCCCCTCCGCCTCTCTCCCTCCCTCCCTGCCTCCCTCCCTCCCTCTCTCTCTCCCTCCTCCTCCTCCTCAGACATTGTTCCAATGTCACGCATTCATTTTCCATGTCAGGAGCCCGAGGGATAGAGAGGGCAAGTGAAGTACTCAAGGTCCCCAGGGGGATCTAGGCAGCCCTGAGGTCACTTCTCAGTCTCCTTGTCCTTCTGTCGCAGTGCATGCTGCGGAAGGAGCCGCCACTGCGTCTTGCAGGCTGCGTGAGCCTCAGCAGATCACATACCTTCTCAGAGCCCATTTCCCAGCCCTGTAGTGGGGCCGGCATCACAGACCCCACAGGCTGGGAGCTGAGCAGCAGTGAGGCATCTTGCGAGCTTTGATGGCGCCTCACTGGGAGCAGCCCCCCAAAAGCATTAGACTCACGACCCGGTCCTGTCTTTTGGTTCCCATCGTGCTGACGCTGGGTTGAGTGCAGGTGACTCACTCGGATGTGACGCAGCTGGCACTGCCGGTCCCCCGATGCATGTTCTAAGCCATGAGGCCCGGCTCC
>NW_006436291.1:3255599-3260843 GCF_000325575.1 Pteropus alecto
CCTGCTCGGAGCCCATTGCCCAGCCCTGTAGTGGGGCCGGCATCACAGACCCCACAGGCTGGGAGCTGAGCAGCAGTGAGGCATCTTGCGAGCTTTGATGGCGCCTCACTGGGAGCAGCCCCCCAAAAGCATTAGACTCACGACCCGGTCCTGTCTTTTGGTTCCCATCGTGCTGACGCTGGGTTGAGTGCAGGTGACTCACTCGGATGTGACGCAGCTGGCACTGCCGGTCCCCCGATGCATGTTCTCAGCCATGAGTTCCGTCTCACGCGTCGTAAACACAGACTTCATCATGGAATAAGTTTGGGCACCCTACGCATTGTTTGGCTTTGCTTAATTCAGCAGTTCCCACACGATTGGACCCTACCCAGCAACACCCTACTGAGCTAAGGTTGTCGGGAGCACCCCGGGCATCGTTGGTCTAGCTATGGATGGTTAAAATCAAACAAAAGCTCAAGAAACAGCCAAAACCACTCATGGGGCGGAGAGTCCCTGCCATGGGCAGCCTGAGCGCCCCTCCCTCATTCTATGGTCGCTGTGGCTAAGGGGCTGCCACCCCCCGTTCACACGCTCCCTCCATCCCCGGCCCCCAGGGGAGACCCCGGGGCTCATTGGAACCTGGCTTCACTGAGGGCGCTACATCAACGGGGCTCCCAGTGCGAGGTCTCCCACGCCCCTCCCCAGAGCCAGCATTTCCTGACTTTGAAGGTCCAAGTCCAAGTCTGTGAAGAAGAGCCTGGCGCGTAGAACATACTCGGTAGGAGCTGCACGACCCCCGGGCTCCCCGCCCCCCTCTGGCACGGGCATTTCCAAACAGACGGGCAGGCACAGCTCCCGCTCCCGGCGTCGCAGGTGACCTGGACGCGTGCGTAGACGTCACCACGACGGCCCTGATTTTATGAAATTTGCTCGTGTGGAAGCCTGGAGTTGGGTCGCACGCTCGCCAGACGCAGTCGTTTCGGTTCCTGCCTTCCTTTCTCTGTCGCTCCGTGGCTTAGCACCTGAAGAAACCTTGGGTCACTTGAAGATGCTCTAAAGCTGAAATGAGTCCTGTGGAGCATGCCACGTGCGAATGCAGGGGTAAAGCTTGGACCCCACCAAGCCTCGAGGTATTTTGAGGATGTTAGAGGACGTCTCCTGTGATGGCCAGGTCCCCAACCTGGGCTCTCGTCACTTCTGTGGAAGTGAGGACAACTGTCGCATGAGGTGCACTGAGTGGTTCATTAATCTGAAATCGTGAAATTCAGCGGTTCCCGCTTACACACCAGTGACCTCTACAATGCTTCGACTGCTGGAATTCCACTCGGGGAATAGTGAGCAGAAATCTTTTCCAGATCATTTTACCGTGCAAATGATCGGAGAACGACAGGTATTATGAGAAGCTATTGATTTTTATGAAAAGAGGGAAAATTATTTTTATTAGAAATTGTGACCTCTTTTTAAATGAAGGGAAAATGACTTGATATTTTCACTCTATAAAAAAGCTAGGCAAAAGCATTTATTAACCAGCTGGTGGCAGTGTTTTCATTAAGAAGAGATAATGTGATATTATGCACACTTCTGATCCATTTTATCAAATGTTTTAGAGGATGAGTTTTAGATCCTTCTCACTAAAACGCTTAAAATTCCATCTAAACAATGGGAAGCAGAATTTTTGATTGTTCTTTTGTAAGTTTCTACCACCAGGAAATTACATAAATTATATGTGGCAAAATTTAAATGTTTGATATCTTTTCTATTACTAGCCCCTTTCTTGAGGTTTATGTGCATGAATAACAGGACTGATTGGCTAGGGTTATACTTCTGCCGACGAGTTTGGGTTTACCAGTTGACTTGAGATGTATGGCTAAGACTCATTTCTGACAGATTAAAAGTTTCTCTTTTCTGCGTTCTACCGAAGGGAAGAGACTTGTATTCAACTTTCTTCTCTAAAATTATCCTGCGAATTCTTTTCTCTTGCACTGCCTGCAGACAGCACCACTGAGTCATACGTCACAGACAAGCAGAGCACCGAGGGTTATTTCTGTAACACGATCAGGTGACAAACAAGCCAGCATCCTTGCCAACACTGAAATTTCATTATGCCAAAAAAGATTGCCAATCAGTTCTGGGAATAACGTTGTCCTCCTACTTTAAGGCACCAAAAATATCCAAGCCTTGACCTCTCCATCTGGGAATATGGTTTTACTGCTTCTCCAAGGGACTGAGTCCTCCCTCCCATATGTGCCGCTGGCATCATCTGCCCTGTCTCCATCTGGGAACTAGATCCCAGGCCCACACAGATGTACTGGAAGCCGGTTCTGATACCTGGCAGACGCTCTGACCCCGGGACCCAGCGGGGACACTGAGCAGCATGAAGCAATCGGTCAGCCTGCGTTTCCCTCCTAATCTAGAAGCTGTGCCTTCTTAGTCGCCCTGGGATCAGAGCTGGGTTATACGGTGTTTGGTTTTATTTCCAAGGATACGTCATTTTAATTGATATCGCATTTAGGGTGATCTTTACTAATTAGTACTGCAAAGGCCCCTTGCCCTCCCCTGCTACCCAGAAGCTACAAAGGCCTCCATACGAACAGAGGGTTGGGGTGGCCCACCCAGGGCTGCGTACAAAGTCGCAGGAAGATGAAACTGGAAGCCTTGGATTTGCGGTCTTTGGTCCATGAAAACTATGGCGCGTGAGTGAAATCCACTTTGTTGATTTACATTAGTGGAAGCACAAAACCTGTCCCAATAGCAAGGGCGACACGGCCAAGAGCAACTGGGCCTCGAGCGTCTTTCTACCGGGTGGTGACTTCAACCTTTACACTGGTCAATCTCATAAAAGTGTGTGAAAATGGCTAAGTCAGTTTCACGCTTGTAATGAGCTGTCCCAAAAGGCCGAGAGGCAAGGCCATCTGAGGATCCGAGAACCCAGTGTCCTGCAGGATTCACAGACGGCCACCAGAGAAGAGGAAGCTTCCAATGATCTTGAACAAGACCTTGGCCAATGGCCCAGGACACTCACGTCCTCATGGAAAATTGGAGGGACATGGCGGGGATGGAACGTGAGCTTCGAGCCGCTGAGGGGGCGGAGCGGAGGAGCTGTCCTCACACCTGCTCGGGGTTATCACACCAAAGAAAGGCGTCGGCTCCAGTGAGTGATTCCAGCTTGTGTAAGGAGGAGCTTCCTGACGATTCGAACGGCTCCCCAGATGTTACACAAGTGGGAGCGCCCCCACAGGTGGCCGTGGATGGATTCCAGTGCCCGGGATCAACTCTCAACTTACACACTCGCCAGCTGGATGACCTGGAGGGGGTTACTGAAAAACTCCAATCCTCTGTCTTAACCTGTTCATCCTGCTTTTCAGGGTTCTTAGGCTGGTCCAAGGGGACCCAGAGCGTGTGATGGGTCCCAGTGTGAACCGTACATGGTCTTGCTTGAAGTGGTCATCTTTTAAAACAGAGGCGGAGTCAATGGCGACCCGGGTTATCGACGAGGCTGTCTATGGGGTAATAACTCTTTCACTCACTGACTACCTAGCACACTGCTCACTGCACTGTGTGTTTGCTCACGTGACCTCAGATAACTGTCTCAGGAACCTTCGAAAGAGTCTTGGAACCCTCATCTCATAGGTCAGGAAATCGGGGCTGAGAGATGTGATGTAAATTGCCCAACTGAATGGCAGCACTGAAATTCGCACCCGAGTCCAGGGGGGCCTCCGAGTTCCCCTCAAGCAGGTGCTCTCAGCCTCCCACATGGTCCTTTCGGCAGCAGAAGAAGGGTGACTCGTATCCAGTGATTCTGACAGGGTCACTTGCGACACAACATAGGAGACCAGTACAAAGTGCACAGCTCGTCACAGGCCTCCTCCCACTGACGTCAGGGAGCGTCCGAGATCAGCGTTGGTTTGAAGATGGTTTGCCTCTTACCATTCCGCAGAGCTGCCCACACCTGTCTCCCACACAGCAGCCAAACCCACAGTGTGTAAGGCTTAAGAAGATCAAAGCGTTGTCTTCAAAAACCTGTTCAAAATCGCTGTAAACTTCTCCTTTAATCTGAATTGTAAATTCTAGGAACAGAACCGTGATCCCCAACATGAACCACCAATGTGTGAACAGCTGGGCAGAAGCGACACGTGTTAACGGACTCACCTCGGATGTGTCCGTCTTAGCCCAGCCTAAGCTGGAAGAATTTCCCCGTGATATTCATTTGGTTCGTTAATGAATGATGATAGTCAGTTCGAGAGCGAGCTAAACCTTACAATTCGTGTCACAGGGAAGGGAAAGAGGGAAAACGTGCCGACGCACACGTGGCGGACCAAACTGTGCCTTCTGAAGATTCTGCTGCCTGAATCCAGAGCCCTGTGCGTATCAAGACCATGTGTTAATCAACCAAAGTGTTGTCTGGCCAGAAAAAAGACCTTTCACAGCCTCCTTTCCTTTCATTCTTCACCCTTTTCTTCTTTTCTTTGCCCCCTTCCTCCCTCCTTCTTTTCCCTTTTTCTCCTTCCTTCCTTCCTTCCTTCCTTCCTTCCTTCCTGCCTACTACTACTCATGCTTGAAAATAATTTCTCAAAAGATCCTTCCTTCCTTCCTTCCTTCCTTCCTTTTTAGTTTTAGCAAACTCATCCATGTGCACAGGTTAAAGAGTCAATTATACCAATTTCCTCAGAAAAACAGTAATTTCCCACTCCACTCCCATCTCTCCCTTCTCAGAGACAACCACCTGCAGCATCTTGAACCGATTGCTCTGGTTCCCCCTTCTATATCCCCCAAAGTAGGCTGTGTTGCGTCTTGATTTTGTCAGTTTTAGGTACCATACAGCTAAATCACAGTTTTGGAGATAGGTTTGTTGTTTACTCACTGTGACTTTGTAACATTATTTGAAGGTAAGCCACATGGCAAGCTAAGGTGACTTTTCTTTTCTTGCACGATTTTAGCTTTCTCTCAAGTTCATATTTTACGTCTCCAAGTTGCTTAATTTTCTATACACTCATCATTAATTCAACCACACAAGCTTCATTAGTGGTATAATCTCCTCTCAAGACATTCAGACACTCAGGATTCTTACCAATTGAGACCTCCTGATGAAGCCTGTCCCGGAGCTTTCTGAGCCGCTCCAGTCTGGAACAGTTGTCCTTCCTGCTTGGCACGACCGTCACCCTCATTCTCTGAGTCCGCTTCACCTGTCTTCTGAGTCACCTGCTCTTTTTTGTCCCTGTGTTTCTTCTTTCTTGATTTATATTCCAATGTGAAGCCCATCCTTCC
>NW_006436291.1:3260866-3278346 GCF_000325575.1 Pteropus alecto
CATTTGTAAGTGCGCTTCTCCGAGAGTATTTTATTTCACTTTCGTAATGTACTGATAGATTCGTTGGGTATAGAATTCTCTACGGGAAAACTTTTTCTTTGAAATTGTAAACATCTTATTCCACTGGCTTGCAGCTGGTTGTTGGTGAGAAATTCGAAGCCTTTCTAATTCTGGATCCTTTGCATAAGACCTCATTCTTCTTCTTTCTAGAAACTTGTGAGATCTTTTTCTGTCCTGAATGTTCTGAACTTTCATGTAAGCTTGGTGAGGTCTGTTATCAACTATTGTGCTTCATATTTGCTGTATCCTTTTGAACTAGAAACTTAGGTCCTTTAGTTATAGGGAATTTTCTTGAATTATTTTATCGATGATTTGTTTCTCTGTTTTCTTTTGGGGGGACCACCATTATTTAAATGTTGTAATTATTCTCTCCTATGTTACATTTTTCTCATCCTTTTGTTCTGCTTTCAGAGAAAATTTCTTGACTTATATTCAAAACTTTCTATTGACTTGAGATCTCTGTTGCCGTATTTTTTGTCCCCAGTAATTTTTATGGGTCTTTGTATGTTCCTTTTTTATAGCATCCAGTTCTTGTTTTGTGGTTTTGTTATCTTCTCTAATCTCCGTATGAAGGTTACTGATAGGTTTAGTTGGCTTTGGTTTTTGATGCTGTTGCTTCCCTCTTCCCACCAAGTTGCCTTTTCCTATTCGTAAGTGTTGGTAATTATCCTCCATGCTAGAGCCTTACCTCAGATGTCTCTTACCGTTTGGTTGTCTGCTCCAATTAAGCAGAGGCCATTGCATAGCTGACTGAAAGCTCTAATCACATAGAAGAAGGTGGTCTTCTATGAGCCCTCCCACTGGGTGATCTGGCTGCTTTGTTGGAAAACCTGCAATATTAGCATCTTTGGTCTTTCCTTTTGGTTAAACAGCCAAGAGAAATATCTCCCAGTCTCCTAATGGAAGGCGAGGCTCATCCTTGTAGTTGCTGATGAGAGCAGAGGGTTAAGGGATGTTCTCAGCATCCAGGATGTCTACATCCACCTGACCCCTAAGTTCTTAGTAGAGTACCCCTGTATTCAGTCATGCTTGGTTCCTCCAACTCAGACACCCTCTTTATCCTTGTCAAGAATAAGTTTCTAGCCTTGGAGCATGCAAGGTAGTTGGTGAGAGGTGGTCACCTAGAGTGGGAGAGGAAATTCTGGGTCTGAGTCCTTCTTAAAGGAATTTCTAAAAGTGGTCCTATTTTAGTCACTCTACTTTGAATTACTTCCAGAGGTATCCAGTGCCACCAGTTATTAGGCTTTTGGAGGATTATGTGATATAAACAAGTTAACTTTAAATCTTTCCCACTGCCGGTTTAAGATTAAGTTTTCTAGGGTCTACTAGGCCATTTATCCTTTTCTATCTTCTTTCCAATGTCCCACATTTGACTGCAGTCTCTTCTCCTTAACCTTGTGGGTTTACGACTGCTTTAAAATTCCTTTTTTTTTTTTTACGATTTTAGCGCAGTTGCTGGAGGACATAAATACAGACAATGTGTTTCATCTTCCATTTTTAACTAGAAAGCCAGCCAACATTTCCCTGATAAAGGTTTTAAAAATCAATGTCATCAGAAATTACTTTCTTATGTCTACTTCAGAAATCACGTGTTAATGTTTAAATCATCCTCTCTTGTCCTGTTTTCCATGAAGACGAGAGGTAGTTAATCAATGCCTTCCTCACGCACATCGTCAAGAGCTCTGTTAAGCCGCTCTCAGACATAAATAGAAGTGACTCCTCTCTTTTGATAGGAATCATATTGATTTTTAATTTGCACGTAAGTGGAGTTTATGATCTGTTGTGATTCCTTAGGTCATTTTTTGGCTCTATTTATTCCTAGCTAGTCATTTCCCAAAAATAAAGCAAAGCTGAAGTAAAAAACTTATTCATTTAGTCAGTAAGTGTTTATTATTTTCTAGTCACTGTGTTAAGTACAGGGATTGCAACAGGAAATAAGAAAAATAGATTCTGTCCACAGGGACTGTTCTAGGGGAGCATAAATTCTCGTGGCCATTTTTCAGATGGCTCCGTGAAATCGGGCCTGACCTGTGTTCCTCTGACTGCCTTGTGCTCAGACGTGTTTGCAGTCACCTCACCTTCTATCCGAGGTTCTCTTTTGCAGCGTGATGAAGGATCCCACCAATGTCTCAAAAAATGCACCAAAAAAAGGAATAATCCTTCTAAATGCCGTTTCGGGGGGATTGCGTTTTAGGTCTCATCCACTTGCAGTGTGAACATCACTGGTCTTCTGGACACATTAGTTGTCTTTCACATGTGACATGGAAATGCCACTTCACAACTCTTACCTCTTCCTCCAAGTTCTAATGAGTACATAACAAAAGAAAGTAACATATTCTTTTATAATACATAATTACAATTTTTAACTTATGTAATATATTTAGATTTGCCTGTTATTAAAAATATTAAAATATTTTTATATTTATAAGAACCATATTTAGTATAGTTGACGTACAATATTATATTCATTTCAGGTGAACGTAGTGGTACAACATTTATATATCTTATGATATGATCTCCACGATAAGCATAGTAACCATCTGTCGCCATACAAAGTTATGACAATATTATTGACTTTATTCCCTGTACTGTACAGTACAACTCTGTGGCTTATTTATTTTATAACTGGAAGTTTATACCTCTTAAGACTTTAATAATTTTTTAAAAAACCAAAGCAAAAATATTTCATTCTTTGTGCAAACATGGAAATCAGAATTATACTAATATTTTAAAAATGTCGTTGAGAAAATATTTTCCAGAGTTAACCTTAATAAAACATTTTAATTTCTTAATTAAAAAAAATAAAGCACAGTAAGCTGCAAAAACATGTTTGGGACATGGTTTTTATTAAGGATGTAAAATAAGAATTGAGAATAGAGCGTACGAAACAAATCAATTGCAACAGCTATATTTTTGCATCCGGCTGGAAACTGGCAGAGAGCTTGCATCTAGCAAGACGTGAGAGAACCATGCTGAGATGCAGAAATAAGTGTGGTCACACGCCAGAGCTGCTTTTAAAAATATGTATATTTAATCATTACAAGGAGGCATCGATGAGCAGCACCATAGCAAACGAAGGCTTCAGAGTTAGTCCTAGAAGTAGCTCCAAGGAGAGCCTCCTCCTTCCACATCCAGGGTCTTCATTTGAGTCCCGAATTTCCTCTTGGGTGGGGCAGCCCAAATCCCTATGAGAAGCCACTTAGGTCACGGCTATATAATGGAAAGCACCCACCCGACCCTCTAATGTCTTAGTGGTTTGTGGAGTGACTGAGTCATCTGGCTTGAATGAGATAAGACACACACACACAATGTTAGCGTGAAAGAAATATGTCTCTTGTTATATTTTATGCTGACTCCTGTGTGCGAAGCTTGAAGTATGACGTGTAAAGCGTAGCTCTCCATCCTGGGCAGACAGGCAAGGTCATGGGCACTAAGGAGCAGTAGATCACAGGAGGATGGATAACTAGATTCCCCCAAAGAGAGACCTAACAGTTTTGGTGACGACAATGACGCCATGTCGCTGGTGGTGGAGCTATGCTAAGACTATGCCAAAATGACGGTGACGTTTGGTGAGTTCTCAGTGGGTATCGGGATGCATACTGAGCGTTGGTATGTATTACCTCATTCACTCTTTATAACCCTGTAAAAGATTTACTGTTATTATGGGTATTTTATAGAATGAGGAACTAAATGCTAGAGAAATAAGCAACGTGCTCAAGTTTGCCAGCTAGTAATTGGCAAGTTAGGTTTGCCACTGGTTTGTGGTGCAGTCGTGATCCTGACAGATGCCTGGAATTGGTACATCCCGACCGCTCTAATTTTGCCCACTGATCTGAGGCCGAGAGCTCAGGGGGCGCCCGCCTGCCCACAATCAATCTGCAACGACATAGCTGTTTCTATTTCATAATGAAAACACAGTTGTACTTTAACTGTCATCTTGCAAACGTCTGTCCCTCCTACCTGATTCGATTTGTTGCTTCTAAAATGATAATGTTGAAGAGACATTGAATCGACTAATTGTTCAAAGCTTCCAAAAGTTCTTCTAAAATATTGAATGCAGCCTTTGAAAATTAATTAGTTTTAAGAGTTACTAATGAAATCACAACATCAGCTGTGGTGCTGTCCCTTTGCCAAGTGTTTACATACATTGAAAACTTCTGGGATCCTGGACAAGCGAGTCCGTGTCTTGGGTGGAAGTTCATGCGTGCTACCTTCATCTCTAAATCAGAAACCAGAGACAATGCTTCCTATGAGAACCCGCAGAGGCTGGTTACTCAAAAAAAGTATAAATTAATAAATATTTACATGTCCTTATCTTATTCCTATGCATCTCGGTTTCATCAACTGTAAGATAGAAATGACAATATCTTTGCTATTTATGTCAATTCAGAGAAGGATGTGAACTCTCTTTGAGAAATAAAAAAGATAAAAGCCTTGTCTGAAGGGAAGCCATCATGGTTTATGGTTATATCCACAGAATAAAACGAAAGAATTTTTAATACCTCCTCCTCCTCCCGCTCCTGCTCTTCCGTTAGGGGTCACCTTTGTCACGCTCGTCGGCAGGGGTTTATGATGGGAGACACCACTGCCTTTGCATGGCTCCTCACTGTTCCCAATGGACATTCAGTGTCCAGCATAATCCAGAGCCTTCCTGAGCCCACTCAGCCTGGGAGCGCATTAGCGTTTACTCAGAAGCGAGGGAAGTCTCCTATCTGGGAAGAGGACAACTTTATATGACTTTTGCTTGTGGAGAGCTTTATGGATACTTCTAGCGAGACGACACCCTGAGGCAGGTTCCTTGGGCAAATAGAATGCTGCGGCCAAAGCAGGGAACATCCGAGCTCGTTAGCAGGAGCGGGGACCTTGGAGAAGAGCCGACAGCTGACCTTGGTCCTGAAGAACAACGAAGCCCAGGATGCGGAGGTGCCTGGGGCGTGGAGGAGCGCTTGTTTGCCAGCTGCAGGAATCCTGGCTCGGAGCTCTTTAAATAAAGGAGTACTTCGCAGGCTCACATCAGGGCAAGGGCCGGGGCGGACACGGCTTCAGGCACGACAAACCCCAGGGCCCAGCCCTCGTCTCCAGGGCCTGGTATCTCCCCAGGTCCCCATATCACTCACCAATATTTAAAGTCTTCCCTCTTCATGGAACAACGGCCATCAATAGCACCTGTGTTCACAGCTGCAAGGCCATCGAAGGAAGAGAATTTTCCTTCCAGGCAGGTTCAGCGAAGGTCCGGGCTCTACCTGCTCATTTCGTCACCCGTCCTGGGGAAGGCAACCGACTGGCCACCCCTGGAACTGGGGCCAAGGCCCGCCAGGACCATGGGGCCCCGGGTAAGGGTGTGTGGGTCCCCAAAGCACAATCTTCCATCCCTGTTACCAGAAGAAGAAGCAACGAATACCAGATGGCGACAGACAGCCCATGTCCACTACGTGAACCTGGAATAGCCTAAGGACATCATGACAAGTCACTTCACGACAGCTCCTCGGTTTTGGGAAATGAAGTCCGAATTCTGGACTTCGGGTTAAAAATCAGGCACCTTCCCGTCCCGAAAGAAGAGCCCATGTCGTCAGCTCTGATCCCACCCACACCCCAGCATGTCTCAAAAACCGGAGGAAACTTTCAATTCAAAAGATTTTAAAACAATTTTTTTTTTAAATTGAATCTGCTGAGATACACACTCCCCCGTGGGTTAGTGTGTATGTCATTGGAGCACGCTCATTATCCTGGTGAGAGGGGCTCACGCTAGGATTTGCGTTGAGCCGGGGCCTGGGGCTCTGCCAAGGACACAGGTAAGCACCTGACCTACACCTGCTGGCCAGGAGGGCTTCCTGAAGCGACCTGAGAGCAAAGAAAACGTCGACACTAAAGATTCCACCTTTGAATCTCTGAGGGGCAAAATCCTAGTCTTTTCCTGCTTCTAATAATCAGTGGTTCACTGCACTCTGCCGCCCAGTCAAGAAAATGGGAGGCAGGAGAATGCCTGGCACTGGTGTCTGGTTTTTAAAATTCCTTTTTAGTGGACAAGGAGCTGAGATCGTAGCCTCGCTGTTTCAGTCCTGGACAAGTGGCAACCCAAACTGAACATCCGGGTTAGGTCTCCAAATCCAACACGGGGCAGAGAACGGAAGAAATAGAGAAAAGATGCCCAGAGCTGGAGAAAAGGTAATTTCATCTGTGTCTCAGAGGAATAAGTAGTGTGATCGCCTGGTCAAGGTTCTGCTGCTAATTTGGTAAATAAACAAGGTTAAAACAGCCTATTTGGGCAGGTGCAGTAAGTCAGAACTCACACCTCCGTAGCACTCAATAAATGGCCACGGGGTTTGGAGTCAGGCACAGCTGGTTTAAGCCTTGGCCCCTCTGTGTCTTAACAGTGTAACCTTGGGCAATTTAATTAATCTCCGTGCCTCATTGAGATAATACTGCTGATGTCACGCTTTTGTTGTAAAAATTAAGAGAGAACATGCTACGTGCTTAACAAAATACTTGGCATAGTAAGCACTCAAAATGCATGATTATTCTGAAATTTTATTTTTCAAAAAAATATGAGAGGGAGAGAGAGAGAGAGAGAGAGAGAGAGAGAGAGAGAGAGAGAGAGGATCCTAAAGCAGCCATTTGGAGAAATCAAGTAACTCAGGAAATTTCTTCACGTTCTTAGAGAGTAAGTAAAAACAATAAAAGATGGGAAAATGAAGAGAAGATGACGGAATGAGATTCCAGTAGATGTGGCCTAAATAAAGACAACGAAGAGAAAAACAGTATCATTGAAAAAAATTACACGTTTCGAAGCTGCCATGATCAGAACGGATACTGCAGAGAACAATTTAATAACACTCAGGGCAGGGCCGAGAAGTCATGGGTAATGTAGAGGCAAAAGACAAAGACAAAAGAATGATGGAGGGAGCGACTGTCTTGGACCCAGCAGACAAGCCTCCCAGTTTCTGGGCTGTGCAGTTCAGGGCCACCTGGGGAGCCTGAGCCAGGGGCAGTGCGGCCACCCTCAGTCTGTTCCCCCAATACCACCACTGTCTGCATCTGCGTCCAGCCAGACAGGATGGGGGATCCCGCTCCTCCTGCCTCTTCCGGCCAGATGAAGCTCCACGTGGTGGGACAAGGCAACGGCTTCCCCGCCAGCTGCCTGGGGGCCTGGGCCACGCAGCCCACACGCATGAAGGCGTGAGTGCCCGGGGAGTGGGGCGAGCCTTGATGGAAAGGAACAAACAGATGGATTTGGCCAAGGGCTGGTAGACAGATGACTTGTGCCCCCTCTCAAGGGAGCGTCGAAGACCTGGTGGTTCCTGCAGCCGCGGGGCCAGCTGTGTTTTCTAACGACCGCGATGCGGCTCGTAAAGCACAGCCCGCCTCGCCTTCCCTCCCCTCCACCTCGCTTCCGCTGTACTCTGCGCTCCGCCGGCCCGGGGCTGCCCTCCGGACCAACGGCTGCCCGCGGAGTTTTGCCCATATTCTGTGTTCCGGGGAATTCAGGCTAAGACAGGGATCGAAAGGTGACAGGCGTTGGAGATGGCGTGGATATTGAGAGCCGCGAATGAGAAGATACGTAGAATCAAACGACCAAAAGAGTGTGTGAGAATAGGACTTTCAAGGAAGTACCATGACCCGGAAAATGAGCAGAGAATGATAAATGCTGAGATCCTAGTAAGATTACTGAAACTCAGAGAAACTTAGACACATTCAATAAGAAGAAACGGGTGAACTCATAAGCAACTCTATATATACACACACACATATATATATACATATGTGTGTGTGTGTACATATGTACATATATTATATATATGTAGTTGGCTAGAACCTCTCAACAACATAAGATTCCAGGGAGAAATGGAGCAATCAAACGTCTACAAAATTTGGACAGAAAAGAAATGCTAACTTCAAAATGATTTGCTCAACAAGCTGTTATTTACATGAGAAGTCAACAGAAGGACATTTGAAATACGCAGAGAGGATTAAGGTACCTTTACAAAAATACACTCGAGGATGTAATTTAACAGCGAGAGATGATGTCGTGCATCAAAGACTTAAATAAAACCTTAGAACCTTTTCTTACCTTGGGATGGGGACATATTTTCTCTCCTGCAACCCAATAGCCAGCAACTGTGAAGGAGGAAAATGAAAGATATTTTCAAGCTAAATACAAATGAAACAAAACGTAATGATAAAATATAGCAAAAATGCTTAATATCTTATCACGTAACGATTCTGTAGCATCAATAAGAGATATCCAATTGAAAAGTGGTCAAGTACATGAAAAGGCAATTCATAAATGAATTCCAAATATGTAGATAGATATACATATATACGGACAAATGTTTATCTTTGCCAGTAACAAGAAATTAACAAGTGCAAATTTAAATGATGTGATATTGCTATTCACCAGTTGGCAGAATGGAAAAGACAGTCAACGCCCAGTTCTCCTGCGGTGACCTCTCGTGGAGGGCAGGTGAGCAGTACGTGCTGAGATGTTACATGTATATACCGATCGACCAACTTTCTCACCTCTGGCGTTTTATCATTACGAAGCAATTGGACGAATGTATAGGAGTATGTATTGTGGCATTTGCCCCGTTAACACAATTCCGAATGATCTGAATCTCCATGAATAGAAGACGGTTTAACCAATCGTGACATACGCCTATGATGGCATCCTATACAGCCGTCAAACACGGTAGTCTGTTTCAACATTCGCAGATATGGAAAGCTCTATGCATGCATATTGTGAGATTGGGAAAGGGGTTTCAAAACGAGAATCGTGTCATCGCTTTTGTGTAAAAGCGTGTGCGTGCGTGCGTGGGTTCCCATCCATAGGTATCGCAGACGCTGAGAGTGGTTACCTGTGCGGAGTGAGATTAGGGTTATGTTTTTGTTTCCTGTTCTTTCTTTGCCTAAATTTTCTAAATGTCTTATTTTTAAATTTATAGTAAGATAAATGAATAAAAGTGTTTTTGATTGAAAAAAACACTTACAATTTATACCAACAGATTGACTTTCGACCGATACTGTAGAGTTCCCGTGAAGTTTTTCATAGTGTGGTCACCTTGACTGTGTCAGCAGTGTAGAAATAAGTAAAGACCACCCAACTGAGAATAAACAGGCTCTTCGTTCAGAGCTGTTCTCACCGGGGACTCAGCCACCGTCACTTGAGTCTGGCAGAGACCCAAAGGCAGAGGGAGGAACAGAAAAGCTTCGCAGTGGGAAAAGGGGAGGCGTCAGCTGCTCCCTGATTGGAGGCTGCTGGCCCGGGGAGCTGGAGGTGGACGAGCGAGAAGAGGGGTCCCCTCTGTGTTGGTTTGGGAGCACGCTTGGCTTTCTCTGTTGGTTCTGGGTTGGAAACAGGGGGTGGGGAAAGAAGGAAACTGTCTGTCATTGACCAAGTGTTGTCGGTTCTGGGCCAACTGCTGTGGATACTGACTCCCTGGGCTGGCGGCTGCCGTGGTGTAGGTCTGCATCGTCGCATACGGTCGGTGCTTGTCTGTGTACTGCGATTAGTCTATGGCATCGGCCACGCCATCTCTGAACACAGGTATTTCCTCTTGGCCTCGGCCACAGCAGTGTCTATGTTAGCTCAGCAGGATACTGGGAATAATATCCAATCTATATTTCCATCATTAACAAGTAATATCTGCCTCTAATTCTTCACCGACTTAACTTCGTAAGCGTGAGTTACACACCCAATTGTCTACGCAGTCTTAGACTGGGATGCTTGTAGCACTCCTGCCGTAGCCGGCCACACTCTGTGGAGCCCTCATGAGACTGGACACTGTGTTGAGCGCATGATGCGCATTAGTTCAATTACCTCTCTCTTTAACTCTCAGTCCAGGGTCCATCTCACAGATGAGGAAGCCGAGGCTCAGACAGGTCCAGGAACATGCCCACAGTCGCAGAGCTTGTCGAATGAAATGCCGTTTGAGTTTAGATATGTCTAAATCCAAAGCCTGTGCTTATAAATCTCAAGCAGCACAAGACTCCCTGGAAGTGACTCAGCCACACACGTGCCTGGGTGACCAAAGCCCAGAAAAGCCTGGAGAAAGAACACCACGCACCAACTCCGAGCTGCAGATCTCGTTTCTCAAAGGCTATGAAAGCCCTCAGCCCATAGTTCCTCTGTGTACCTGGAGGGTTTCCATCTTGGTGGCAGGAAACGGGATTCCGGCTAAGGTCTTCCCTTGGCAGTGACCATAGTTTACTTCGACAATGGCTAGCCTGCTTGCCCAAGGCTTCTGGAAGTCCCGCTGGGGCAGGGGGACAGGAGTCACAAACTCCCGGTAGGCTCTGCTCAGCAAAGCTGGAATACTTTTACTGTCATTGATGGAAATACACGATCTCGCCATTATTTACAGAAAAGTTACTTTATAATATCACGTCAGTGTTTACCAAGGGCTTAGGCAGTTCCTTTGTGATTGCGGAATTTTCTATTTGAGCTGGACCCAGGCATTTTCTAACTGCCTCTTTGTTCTCTCCCACGAGAACACGATTCATCGTGGGAAACGCATCTCGGAAATTTCAAATACGTCTTCATCTCCCTTCCCCGCGTCCTCTGTGCCTTTTTTACTTGCTTCCTCCCCACAGTGTCTCCCGGTGCTCAGCTGCAGGCAGCTCTTCCTGAGGAGGCTGTGCCGTTCCAAGATGCCCGGAGGGTCTCAGAAGACGGTGTCTTTCTTAGGTCTCAGGGTTTCAGATGCCGAGGTGGGGAATCGCTTTATCTCTGGAGTCAGACCACCTGGATTCCTGTCTTGGCTCTACTGCTTAGATGCTGTGTGACCCCGGGCAGGTTACCTAACCTCTCTGCACCTAATGTCTTACCTGTAAAATGGGACTAATAAGAGCACCTACCTTAGAGGTATTGTACTCTATGTTTAAAGCATTTATGGGACTCGAATGAGCTTAGACATGAAAACTCTTCAACCAGTGCCTGGCACATAGTAGGGCTCCAATAATTTAATTATTTTCACTATGTGTTGAAACATTAAAATCCTAGTCTCAGCCTTAAGGCTGTCCCCCCAGAACCCGGGGCCACGAGCCAGCCACGTGAGGGAGGACAAGCTCGCTTGATGTGCGTGAACTTGAGGACAAGGCACCTCGCAGACCCTTCCTTGCAGGTGCTGCCCACGTAGGGTCTGTCTCATTTTTGTGTTTCCTGCCCCTTCCTTGGGCTCCAGTCTAGACAGATGGTTACCTCTCATAGCCAAGGTCATCACTCGCAACTTCTGTGGCAGACAGACTCTAAAGTGGCCCCATAACCCCCGTCTCCTGATGTTCACACCCTGTGTAAATCCCTTCCCACCATTGTGCATGGACCTGTGACTTGCTTTCAGCCAGTGGAATAGGGCAAAGGTAATGAGATGTCACTTTCATGATTATGTTACATAAAATCACAACGTCCATTTGCTGGAAGCTTCTCCCCTTGCAGGCTCTGATGAAGCTGACCGCTGCGGTGGGGGGCCCACATGGCAAGAGCTGATGGCACCTCTGAGACTGAGGGTGGGCACCCGCCAACTGCCCGCAAGAAACCAAGGCACTCAGAGAGAGACAGAGACAGAGAGAAAGAGAGAGACAGACAGAGAGAGACAGAGACAGAGACAGAGAGACAGAGAGAAAGAGATTCATTACACGCAATTGTCTCATGTGCTTATGGAGGCTGAGGAGCCCAGACACAGAGAACAGATAGCACAGGTGTACTGGTGTCTGAAGGCCCAACAAGCAGGGCGGCCGATGCTGTTAAGTTTTAGTCTGCGTCCAAGAGCGAGAAGACTCTGTCTCCAATTAGAAGATTGTACCTCACAAAGCAAATGCCCCCTCCTGCCAGCGTTTCTTCTGCTACAGTTATTAGAGTACGAACGCTTTTTCATGGGCCTTTTCCTCCTGAGGTTAGAGAGATATTTTAGATCCAGAAATGGGCAGAGAATTTTTCCAATTATGTTTTTGGTGTTTTATTATTCCAACCAGTCCATAGAAATGCAAACAGAAAATTAAGATGATTCCTCTGCAATAACAATCTTTTCCCTACGCCAGATAACCGACCCGACACTTCTCTCTCCCTGAGCTTACTAATGCAGTAAGTGTTTCGGGTTTGCAGGGGTAAATAATGTCTATTGGGCTATCTAATTAGTATTCCCACCAAGGACATTAGGCAGATGAAAGCGTGCCAGTTTCCCCGACGACCTTCTCCTATTGTCCACGGTTTATCGGCACCACCTGCCACCTCACGCGTCAACGCGAGCTCCAGCCTCTGCTTCAGAGCCGCTCCCCTCTGGGACCTCTGCAAACGCCCGAAGGCGTTTATCTTGCAGCCACCTCCTGCCTGTCCACGGGCTCTGCAGCTGCAGCAGGCTGAGGAGAGTGGCAAGTGCTCCAACTAAACTGTGGACGATCTGACAGATGACTGTCGGGAAGGTCACCCCGCATCTGCCCGCGTGGAGCAAAGTGGAAAACATCACGGTTTTTGTCATCGGAGTGTCCTTCGCGTGTTGCAGGATCAAACGCGCACGCACGCACTTATTACCGCCATGCTTTTGAAATAGTAACGCATCAACCGGCGTGGCGTTACCTTTCTAAGAGAGGAATGTCGCGAGTGTGGATGGAAGGCTGTCGCGTCTTTCCTGGAGGGAGAGGGAGTGGGGCTCACCAGCCTCGTTTGGGGGACTGGTTCCCAAAAGACCCCCCCACCATCACCATGAGGCGACCAGCCATCTCTCGGTTGCCATTGTTTTTACTGGCAGTAATTCTGTTTTAAGGTCTTAAAAAAGGTGACAAATTTCAAAGACAAAAACGACAATCCATAACTAAGTAGATTTGATGGACAAGATGGGCAAGAGTTGCATTCAGAGGGTGTCTGGTAAGATTTGTTTTCGGTATCAATGGATTAACTGAGAAAAACACAGGAACTTTAACTTGGGTTAATTTCACAAAACTCTCTTAGAAACTGAAATAGCACATCCAAAAAAAAAAAAAAATCAAACAAAACAAAACAAAAAACTGGCCCTGCTAAGTCATTTCAGAAAACTGTATTTAAATAAAAAAAGTCAATATTATTGATATTACAGTATTATAGGCAGGAATAAAATCACACCATTGTCATTATTACAAAAATACTCAGACTTTCTGGCCAATTTAAGATCAGAGCAAATGTGTCCATTTCTACCCAGAAAAGTTACTAATTGATCACATAAATACCTTATGCGTTCCAGCGGAAGTTTGAGACAGGTTTACATTTTTTAAACTCAATTTACTTTATACCAGCTGAGAGAGAAAAGATATTTAAGCATTGAGAGCGGACCAACAGTGAATGAGACAGACACGACTGATTTTTAGCATGTTTGTCACACTCTACAAAGTTTAAGATTAATTCCCAGAGTCCTTTGTACACTTATTCATCTTATTCACGATTTTGCTCTTTGAAAGGAAGTTTTTTTCATCCCTGTTCCAACTCCATTGCGAAAAGATCTTTTCATAAATGTCTTCTCCAGAACTGGCTTTAGAAAGTCCAGTCTCTCGCTCCTGTCCATCCTGGTTGGGCAGCCGCTTAGCAGGATGAGAACGTAATCAGATTTTCTGGACACCTGGTGATTCAGATCGGGGAGGAAGGAGAGAACACAGCTTCAGGGTTAAAAGTTTATTTCTATGATAATTTTCAAACTCTTATGGCAATAAATCCAAGATATCCAATTTTTTGAAGTGGGGAGTTTTGCTAAAACATAATATATACTTTATCTGAGTACGAGGTACTATTTGGAGCCATCTCCCCTCTTGTCTAATTTTTCCACTACTTATATAATTGCTGCTCTTCAGTTTTTGCTTCATACTCTGTACGTAGTTATCGTGTTGCTGTCACTTTAAAGAGTCTTTCAAGTGGCACTAATTAGTCCTAAGAACAGTCTTTAAATTTCACTAAGAAAAAACAACCCGTGACAACCAAATCTCAAGTTTCAGTTGGAACCACTTTTCTCCTGGGACCTGTCCTGGGCCGTTTGCCACATTTCTGCTTAAGATGTCTCACTACTTAAACGCTGGCATCTTTGTCTTTTTACTTTGGTCCAGGTTGTCATCAGTGGCCCGAAGGCCTGGATGATGTAGGACAGCGCGGGAGGCACTTAGTCGTGTAAGAAAGAAGTCTAGAATCTTGGAGCTCAAATTTCCACTGAGAAGTGACAGTTCAACCCCATAGTTTGTGGATAAGAACGCAAGTACAAGAGCCCAGGGCGCGTCCCAGGAACCAGGTCTGGCAAAAATCCACAAGGTGGACCTGACCCCGGTATCAGGCACGAATCGTCAGCAGTTGTCATATGTCCTCTCTTTCCTGGTTTCGGAGGAAGCACAACACCGAGAAGGTACAGCTACCAGTTTTATCAATAGTGGGAGCAAAGATTTATCGATGATTTTCTTCATAGAACGGTACATGTTGTATGTGTATCATCCCATTTTACCCCCTCAAAAAGCTCTATGAAGTAGGAACTATTACTTCCTGAATTATAATTCCTGTTGGATGAGGAATGAAATGCCTTATAGGTAAAGAGGGGTTTGAATTGGGGCATCGGACTCCAAACTCACATTTTTCAACTCTACGGGAGCTACAGGGAGGAAAGGGAGCTAAATGCTTCTATTGCAAATCAAGAAACATACTACAAAGGAAAAGCCACACGTTCTCCTTTTCTGGGACAGAAAAACAAGCTGGGTTTGGGGTGACTTTGGAATTAGGGCTAGAATGCATACATTCTCCCCGACATGCTTCATCCGTGACTGGGGGGCTGACTGAGGGTTCCGGCCATCAGCGCATCCAATGAAATCATTTCCACCGGCTTCTGGGAAAAAAGATGTTTGGTTTTTTTCTTTTTTGATCTTGGAATAGTCCAAGAGAGTTTCAGGAATACTGATCACGGGAAAACCAATCAAAAACTCTTTTGAACACCCACTGTGTTTTTCCCCTGTGTTAACAGAGGAAATCTAAGCATGATATAATGCCATCTATTTTAAATCCCCGGCAAGAAGGGACCTATGAGTCACTTCAGGAAGGGAAGCATTCCAATTCTTTCCAGAAATACTCATGATGCCACCTTTATGTTGCAAAAGAAACTCATCAGTTCTAGTTATGAGATTCCGAACACATCCCTAAAAAAGCTGCAGATGCCCTTTGCCGATCATTGGAGGGAGCCCTTGGCAGAGCAGACTCACTCACAGAACGACATTGGATACTCACTTGCCTGGTTGACGGACTTCGTGAAGCTTGCAACAAATATTACGAAAGCCTATACCTCCTTTGCCTACGTAATCACTCACCATAAATAGTCAGATTGGTACCATTAATACACGATGGGGTTATAATAAGAACAACATCGTCAGATGCAAAAATGGAAATAGGGAAAATGCGTGAAGGAGAAAACACTTCAATTATGGATGAAGAAATCTCATAAGTACATTGGAAGAAAGCACATTCTTAATTTAAAAAAAACCGTACACAAGTGTCTTTTATCCAACAGAAACATCATGAATGAAACTTTAAGGAAAAAAATAGAAAGTCATTAGGAAGACAGTTGAGAAAACCATACCAGTTTATGGATTGTGACTCATCAACTCGATCAGTGTGACGTCTTATAGAATCAATGACTAAATTAGTGTCGAATGCTCACAGGAGTAAAACAAGAGAATAAGAGTTTGAGCAAACACAAAGTAGAAATGACAGATGCAAAGATTAGTGAAAACACCAATAAAATAAATAGCTAAATCATAATGTTTTAACATATATTTATTATTTAGGATTTATGTGCCATCTTGTTATCCTAAAAGTAGTTTTGTAAATTACTTTTTCAGTAATTACAGTGTGCCAGGTTAAGTTTTAGTGAAGCAAATTTAAAACACATAACACAAAGAGTGACAAAAAGTATTTTGAAGTTGTAAACAAAGTATTGACATAAAATGACTGAAGTGTCATGTAGAAATAGTTTTTAAAAATCCAAAAAAAGACATTGATTTTTCTGGATGTCTTGAATGGTTCAATGAATTTAGTTAGGAGCTCAACTGATATTCTTAAATAAATATATAAATTGATGTTTTATATATTTTATCGAGATCTGATATTTTATCTACATTTTGCATCTGAAAAAAGTTACCATTATTGTAAAATTAGGAAACTCTCTGTTTCAAAAAATGAGCCATTGTATTTTTAATATATTTTCAATGATGAAATGTTCACTTTGATGATGTGTGGATTTGTGTGGAATGAATAAATTGTCATGGGCAAAACAATTTACATTTTACATTGAAATACATATTTTCCTATGCTGTGGTCAATTCCTAAATGATTCAAAACAAATTGTCACATATGTATTTCTTTTTACTAGTATCATGACTCTACTTATACCTTGTTTCATCAAAAGCTCTAATAATAAAGAAAATTACATTTTGTCACATCTTCCTTAAGATTATTTCGAATTAACATACTCTACAATTCTAGCCATCTAGTCAAGTATCAAAATCAAGGCAAAACTCTTACCTCTAAGTCTTCAAAACTCTTAGAAGATGAAACTGGATAACACCAAAACACATCCATCGTAGAAATTGACAGAACTAGAATAAGATTGAATTTTAATGAGCTGCAGAGTGGAAAAAAAACACACCTCAGATTAGTATCAGTCAGACAAGTATAAACTTTAAAAAAAAAAGCATGTATAAATTCAACATTTTTCTTTGTGGAAAAACACAATCTTTTACCTAATCATTTTGGACTTTCCAAAATCTCTGCAGATCTGTGGTTTTATTGGCAAATCCCTCGCATTTGCTGTCTGGTCCTCTTTGGGTGTCCCTTTTATACCACAAAAGTTCAGGAATAAAAATGTCATCACGTCCCATGGTATGTGACTAATTGGACTGGTCTATGGCCTTTTGTTCTTGTTAAGTTGGAAAAAGACAATCCTTATAAGCATTGTCATTAAGCCACCAACAGGTGATTTCATTTGAAGTTTGCCATTACAAAGCATTGTCTTCTAAACGAATCATTGTGACGTAGATGGCCAGAGGTCTCAAAAGGAAGTGAAAGTTTGTTTTGCTTAGTTTAAACACTTAAGAAAGATGACATTATTTCTTTGAATGTCCCAGGCATCTAGTTTCAAAGACTCATGCAAAAAGAATCATTACGAGAATAAAGAGCATCTACCAAACACCACCTGCAGATTATTTCCATTTTCTACAGTAGATTTCCTTCCTTTAGAACTTTTGAGGTTAAAGTAGGGAAATGAACGCCACACCCTTTGCTACTAGTCCATGAAATAAAGAAAGTGTGCTGTTTCGACCCCTTTCAAGTGCATCTCAAAGTCTTAGCCCGGAGTTCTGGGACAACCTGCATGTCGTGGCCTCCTTTTTCTCTCCAGGGTACAGAAGTTCCCCAAGAAGCCTCTGCTGTCCTTGCACTC
>NW_006436291.1:3278356-3287577 GCF_000325575.1 Pteropus alecto
TGAAACGATTCAGGAACCTAAGTTGCAGATGCAGACAATGGAGGAAAATGTCAAAGGATGTGTTCTCTGCTTGGGTAACTAGTGTTTCTGAGTTGGGGCTAACATTTTTTTTTTTAGTACAAAGCAACTAAGGAAAATCCTTACCTCCTCAAAATCAGCACCTTTTGGAGGACAAAGCTTCCCAGTGTTGGGGACATTTTGCTGCCTTCGTCAGAGCTACCTCTGCTTCCTTTGGGAACTGCCACTTAGGATGATTCTCATGTAGATGGCAATCATTTAGTTACAGTTTGCTTACCACAAGGAAAAGCAGGTGACCCAGACTCTCAAGAGAACCAAATCATGAGAATTAGTGTCACGTTGGGAGCCCATTGATTATAGTTCTTAAGGGGACATGATATAAAGGTTGGGAGATAAAGAGTTTTAAGAGTACCAAGGAATTGAACATACACAATTACTTTTGGTCTCTCCTCAAACCCAGATAAAATAAACACATAAGAACAAAAGAACAGGAGAGAAGATGACACCATCGGTGTTTTGTTGAGTGATGAGCAACCGACTAAGTAGATTTGAGAAGATGTCTGCTAAAATGGTAAATTAGTAACAGATTCAAGTATTCATGAAATCAGTTATTTTTGGAAGTGATACAGGGGGCACTAAAAAGAAGAGGATCATTTGGAAGCTTAAGAACCAGTTCAATCTCACATCCCCTCTCCACGACCCATGTCCAGACTGTTTCCTGCTTTGCTAGAAGACTGTAAGTTCATTCTGTGAAGAGGGTAAAGCAGAGGGTCTCCTGACGGAGGGAATCAGGCATGTAGCATTAGGGCGTTCTCTCCTGAAAACAAAAGTTGAACAAATGTTATACGCAGTGCTGCGACCTGCGGAATTCTCATTCGACACAGCTCCCAGCACACTGTTAGACACGTATTTACTCTCAAGACAAATAAATGGAAGATCTTTCTCTGGGGCATGTGCCCAGATCAAGATGAAAAGCCTAGAGATACAAACATCCGAGTTCCCTAGGAAAGACAGCCCAGCCAAGTGCAAGTCACGAAAGTCCAGGGTGATGATACCCAATTATATACAAAAAAATTATGGACGTTTTAGTACCCCACTCTTAAATATAAACAGACAACTCAGAGATGCAATGGAAATAAGTAAAAGGTTTATAAAGGCAGAACCTAATAAGAACAAAAAACGAGAGAGAAGTCCAAGCAACAATATTTCATCATGAAATCCAGAGACCAAAACAAAAAAGAAAAAAAAAGAAAGTTGAAGGAAAAAGAGAAAACGCAAGAAAGGAAAACTTAAAAAAAAAACAAAACCTAACATTCTACAAGATAGTGTATCTATAAAATAAGTAAAGAAAGCTCTCTAAAGAGAAACATTTAGAAGACAAAAAAGAGCTCACAAAAATTAAAACTATAAAAAACTCAGTAGAATAATTAAAAGAGAAGGTTAAATAAATCTCTCAGGCATTAGAGAAAAAAGGCAAAGAACAAGTTAGATAAAGAATAATATCCATTCAGCAGGTTCAACATAGAAAGAATTGGAATTGCAGAAAAGAACATAGAAAAAATGAGAAGGGAAGGAATCAGCGATACAAAAAAAGACTTCAAAAACATTTCCCATAGCAGACATTATGACTTTTCGGAAGGAAAGAACTTACCAAGAACCTAACGTTATGGATCGAGTCGACGTGTACCAAGACGCATCATCCTAAAATTTCAGAAAATTGCATCTTACTATTTTCTAGATTACCTAAAAAGACTCAGAGGCCAGAAGTATTCTGGATTTCTTAAAAATAATACTGGCAGCTTAGAAAACAATAAAACGATGCCTTCAAAATTCTAGAGAAAAAATGATATCCAATCTAGAATTTATCCCCAACCAAACTACCATTAAGTATAAGACTATAATAAACATTTTCTGATATGTAAGATCTCAAAATTATCCTTCCCAAACACCTTTTCTCAGAAAGCACTTCAGAATGTGCTCCATCAAAATAAGTATATGAAGTTATAAAGAGAAAATTGTGAGATACACAGAACAGGAAGTCAATACGGGAAACAGGAGGAAACTCTCAGCACGACAGTGAAGCTTCCTCCCCAGTGACACACACCAGACCTGAAGGGCACATGCCCAGACTGGTGTGTGTTACAGGACTCTGGGAGAGACTTCTGCAAGATGAAGTCCGTAGAATACATGAATATCTTCAGAGAACTGAGTGGCTGGAGAAGTGGGGGTTGATTTAGTGACAAATCCCTAGAAAAATAAACAGAAATAAAGAAAAAGAGAGACGTATTCACGCCAATGAAAAGAAAAAGGTTTATGAGAAAGAAAAGTAATTATAGTTAAGTACTTGACTTGTTGGTAGCACCATTTGTAGTTATAATAATGTAATTACTGAATCGAGAACTTACCCAAGGGTAATTTAATTATACTGAGGATGAGGTGTAGAGAAGGGTATGCTTCTGCAGTGGGGTGAATTGCCTTGCTTGGATAAAGTGAATTCAGATATAATTCTGAAAAGTGAAAAACTCAAAATGTATCGTGTTATTTAGAGATAAATAGATAATCAGCTAAGAAAATGTTGAAAGTGACGACTCAGGCCGGAAAAACTGAACGGGAGACAGAAACCGCTATTTTCACGAAAGTGACTGTAGGACGATTCGATTCTTTAAACAGGGTGCATTATTAACGTAAAAAAAAAATCACCTCACTGCAGACTAGGTGTACCTGGCACACTAGGTGACGATGTTTCACGTCGTCACCACTGAGCGGAGAAAGCCCGAGATGCCCACAGCGGAAGGCGGAGCCAAGGAAGAGAGAGGCGGGGAGGGAAGAATAGAGAGAGAAGCACCTGAGACCTGGTGGCGGCATTCAACTTCTGGATCCAGCCATGCTTGAAACTAGATTCTCTCCTTTGACACCCCATTTATATAAGCCAGATGCCCCCTTATACAAAAACTAGTCAATTTACCTGAAAACGCTTGACTAATAATACAGACCATGGGCAGCTACAAAATAATAGCGGTCAGCCTTTCCTGAGTGCCTACTACGCTGAACACTGCGTCTGCTTTCCGTAGGTCAGTTCACTAAGTCGTCACAGCTTTCCCCAGGTCACACGGCTTGTGAAGGGCAGAGCCAGATTTTGATGCCAGCTCTGTGTGACTTCAGAGACCACACTTCAAACCAGTGCGTTCCACTAGCCAGTCGCGAGCCTGGAATATGGTTCCTCTGCTTAACGCTGGAAGAGACGGCACTTAGGAAATTCAAGTTCCTTCCTCCCCACCAACACACACACACACGCACGCACGCACACACACACTCCCGCCCCACCACACACACGCACGCACGCACGCACACATGCACGCATGCATGCACGCACGCACGCACGCACGCACGCACACCCTTGAAGTTTAATTCTGTCTCCAAAACATGATAGTTTGTGAATCTCTTGGTACCCTTTCCTCATCCCGTCACTTGAAATTTCTAAGATGTCATCATCCCCAACCCTACCCTCACTTTGCACCTTCCTTCTGGGGGAGGTGGCAGTGAGTTGGCGGGCCATCTTCTACTCCCCTACTTGTCCAGCACAGAACATCCTTCTTAATTCTAAGGCTTTTGCATTTGAGCTTATTAAAAACCAGACTCAGGCCACAGGGGGGCAGACCCTGTGAGAGGGCAGGCCTGGGTCCTGTAAATGGCCCTGGTTTCTGTGGCAGGGCCAAAGCTCCAGCATCTCAGCTTCCTTGCCAAAATGACGATCAAGGCCTGACTTCCTATGAATCAGAGCAGAGCCTTTCGCTTAATTAGGGTCTAGATCAGGGTGCTCCGACTCCATAGCATAATCACCAAATTGCATCCACCTTATCCTGTAAGTGTCCAGTGCAAGGGGTTTTGTTTCCAACCAGGTTTTGATTGTGAGGAGGAGATCGATGCTGAGCACTGGATGCCTGAAAACGTGGCGGCTTCTGGGCATATAATGGAGTGGAGAGTAGGACGGGAGTCAGCAGCCTCCAGAGAAGTCCGACCGGCACTGGCTTACCTGAAGGGCACATGCCTGGGACTGGCCCGTCTCTTTTGGTGACTGTCCCTGTAGTGTGACATCTATGATGGATGTTTCCGATGTGATTAGAATATGCAAAGACCCGATGTGAGCACTTAAAGGGCAGGTTAGCATTCGACACAGCCTTGGAATTTAAGGGTCTTTTCATTAAAAGTTTACTGTCTTATTTGTCACAGTGAAACTGTCTTAGAGTCACCAAGCCCTTTTCACATGTTTTCTCATGACATCAGCGTGAAAGCCAGAGCGAGAAGGAACAGGTTCTTTTTGACTTCTGCTTCTCATTGGTCAACCCTGAAGCTGAGAGATGCTTTCTGAGTCATGCTTCTTAAGTTCAAGTACATCGAGTCAGACATATTTTAGACTGAAAATATCAAAGAATATCTTTTCTAATTTCCAGAGCTTCCCCTTATAACATCAGGAGACTTCCCACAAACACTGGCATTATTGCTACTGGGCTTAGCTCCTTGACAAAACTAGAACTTGGAACTATATTAAAACGATGTTAAGGAAACAGGCGACAAACCGAAAAAGGCTATTAGTTCAGTGTAGTTTAGGGTTTTGGCATCTTCAAAAAAATTCTACAATTGATTTCATTATTCCTAATTATGATATACATTCTATCCTGCATCTTTCAGCATATATGGAAAAATCAATTTAATTTTACTGCTTCTTAATTCATACTACTGTTATCCTCCAGAAGTATAATTAAAATGCAGAATGTGGCTAAGTGCATTTTCTAGTTTTATACTAGAGTAAGAGAAAAAAAAGGTTTGTGCAGAGCTTAGGGTAATTTATTGAAATAAATCACTGCTCCAATTCATGGCTGCTCCTAAAAGCCTTGCTTAAGGTTTTCATATACGCATTCGGAATGGGCCCGGTGTTCAAGGTCAAGGTTCTATGGAAATAAAAGGCAAAGAAAATCTGGACGGTGATGTGGAATGTAAGGAGTGCAGGCGGCTCTCCTGTTTGTTTGGGGCACGGTTTCTCAGCATCGGTGCTGCGGACATTTGGGGCTAATGATCTTGGTTGCTGGGAGCTGCCATGTGCATTGGAGGACCTTTCGCAGCATCCCTGGCTTCTCAGTAGCACCCTGCTCCCCAGCTGTGACAACTGAAAATGTCTCTGGACACTGCCAAATGTCCCCTGGGATAAGAGAACTAAATCATCCCCAGTTGAGAACCACTCGCTCTGTGTCTGTCTGTCTGTCTGTCTGTCTGTTTCTTCTCTCTCTTCTCTCTCTGTCTCTCCCTCCTACACCCTATTGGAGGTGAAGACTTGGGGCGGATATACATTTTACAATCATCGTGTCACAGTTAATTGGCGGCTTATTTTTCTTTCTTGAGGATGCATAAAACAGTGGCTTCTCTTCTAATTGACAGAGTCTTAGAGTCAATGAAATATGGTACTCACTTTTAGAAACCATCAAAGGTAGTATTTGAGATAAATGGCTATACATTACATATGGCTTTAAATAATTAGTAATAAAAAATGCTCTTAATTTTCTTTTTCACTAATGTTTGGTCTCAGTTACAACCTTTGACCTCTGGTCCTATTGTTCGTACAGATTGGTTTTATGTTCATGATATTCTGAATTTGCCTTTTAAGAAGACAGAAGTTATGCTAGAATCTCATCGTGTCGTGAGTGGCATTTTGTTTAACGAGTCCCATGGATCGTCAATGCGGTATCTATAGTACCCTACTATGTACCTGGCAGATAGCAGCTGGAACTAGTCCTTCCGAGGAATTCCCGAGAGAAGGAACATCCACGAGAAAGCGCCTCACTCTGCCACAGATCACGCGGCCTCTGACTGGCATTTTCAGAAACGATCTTCGCAGCAGCCAACAATGATGGATTCGTCAAAGAAGCGATTAGGAGCAGTGTACGCCAGGGACGGCGTGAGGTCCTGGGCAATGCAGAGACAAGGGAGCCCCACGAAGGAGAAACCACAGGGAGATACGGGGCTCCGAGTTGAGGGTGGGGTGGGAGCAGCACCTTACAGAACCCAGCCTTGACTGTGAGGAGTGGGACCAGCAGCATGGGCCCCACAGGACAGAGAAGGTGCCCACAGGCACCTGAGGACCCACAGGTGGCTTGGTCTGGCTCCTTCAGACCCATCTGGGAAGGCACAGAGGAGGCCTCAACATGCAGGCATGCGCACCGGGCCGAGGCATTTTCTGAGGCCCACGAAGGCCATCGAAGCTCTTTAAGCAGAGGCTGCAGCCTAATCAGATCTGTGCTTTAGGAGAAGGGTCTGGCCGCCATGAGCAGGTGGAACGGGAGGGCCAGTGATTGAGGCAGAGAGGCCCCTCTGTGGCTGTGCTTAGGGTCCGATGAGAAGACGGAGCTAGGCTCCAAGGTGGTGGCAGTGGAGGTGGAGAGGAAGAGATCAAATTGATAGGTTTTGGGGACAAAAATTAACCGACGCAGTTACTACTTGCATGTGTGGGACAGGACGATGTTCAGGAGAGATCCTTCACCAGCTTGTCACAGCCACTAAAATATGCAGCACCTCTGAATCGTCAGCCCTAACCACGCTGCGCGCAGCCCCCACCTTCCCGCTTGTCCACTCTCGTCCTCTTTCTTGGAGCTCCTTCAACCACGCGAGCTTTCAGGCCGCGTTCTTGCCCCATCCTCCCATCCCTCGCCCTCCCGGGGCCCTTTCTTCCCCATCACTCGGCATAGGCCCCGGTCCATCATCACGATGCCCCCGAAAGTGCTTCTCTGTCTCTCTGTCTCTGTCTCTCATAAATAGATGCCATCTCCTCTTTCCATTCCTCGGTCCCTTCCCCAGCCCTTTCCGGAGGAGTCCGGGCCAAGCCGACTGGGGAAAGAAGGGAGCGAGCCGGGCGTCACGCCGAGCATCTTCCATACACCACACCCCCTTCCAGCCTCACCTCGGCCTTGCCCGAGGTGGCCATTCTGGTCCTCATTAATAGATGTGGACCCGAAGACACCACATGGGCTCTGGCTTTGACAGCCTGAGTCACTCGTGGCGCTCTGGCCGGATTGTGACCCCCCATGGCTGTGCCCAAAGGAGACTAGCCTCTGTGAAGAGATGACCGCCAGTGCCCAGGGCCAGCCCCGCTGTCCTTCCTGTTCCCCTCCTTCACCCCCTCACAGGCTGTTTTCCAGATCACTCTGACTATCTTAGGGATAAAAGCAGGAAAAGGAACAAGCAGCTCTTGCCCAGCCACGGATGCCCCGCCAGCCCCCACCGTGGGAGGGGGTGGGGGCCCACATCCCTGACAGAGCTCAGGGCTGCTGGGGCAGAACCAGGCAAAGGCGCCTCCCTGTAGGCAGCCTTGCAGGCTGGGGAACAGCCGTCAAGGCCGTCTCAGGACGGACCTGCTTTTAACCTCCCCTCATCGCCCCGTCTCCCCGGCCCGAGGTTTAGGCGTCTCATCCGTAGATTCTGTCACCCCGTTTTTCTGAGTGCCATTCTGACTTTCCAACTACTTGTCCTTTTAAACTTTATGGTCTTTTATTAGGGCTGTAGTCATGGACAAATAAATACAAGGCACTTAAAATTTATCTCCTGGAAGCTTCCATCTTGGCCTACAGAATGATACCGGTGTCTAAGCTAAACTAATTTCATGTCATTATCTGTGAGAGAGAGAGAGCTTTCTGAATTTCTGATGCCTAAACAGGGTGAAGATAAATTTTTAACTGAAACTCTTGTTATTTTGTGGATTTTTTTTTTTACCTTTAAAAAAATTATTTTATTTAGAATCTGGAGCTATCGATGGATATTAAGTATATTTAATTTTCCTGAGATAAAGGAACATGAACTGATCCGTGCGGGGCGGGTGGTTTGTGGCCCACGTGTCACCACTGTGGCAATGCCACCTTGCACATTCAGGCCGGCCGTTCCCGTGCGGTTACTTGGGAACATTTCAAAGGCTTCCAGCTCATATTCTAGCCGCACAATTAGTAACGGAGACTGCAATTAACGACCGAACAAATGGAAGGTTGCCGAGCCCAAGGCAAGCATTTCATTTGCCCTAAATATATGTGTCACGTCTCCTTATCTTGTCAGATGTTTGGGTGAGAAACATTTGTGATACCGGCCCGAAGGGGAACATGGAATACGTCTTCCGCGGAGCTGCCTCGCCGGAAAATCCGATGGGGCTGGCAGCAAAGCCACAGCACGGGGTGGCTCAGCCCACGGGGGAGACGCACGCAGGTCCACGGGCACCAGGGCCAGACCAGGGGGCCAGGAAGCGGTGGCCTCTTGCCTTTGTTCCTTCTGCGGGTGAGTCTGAAGATTCCACACGGTCCCTCTCTTCCCTGGCAGAAGGTGGGAGGGACCAGCAATGGCGGTCACCTGCTTTCTTCTCCACGCTGCGGGAACGTGACAACACACAGACGCGCCCGTGGGGCTCCCGTCTGAAAAGCACTGACAAGCGTGCCTGTCACCTTCTGTTTGGACACCACGTCCGCTTTGTTCAAAAGGACTCTGAAGCATCTGATCTGTAAAACAACTTGGTAAATTTAGGAATGGTTATTTTTTCTTTTACAAACGGGGCCGCTGAGTCGAGGGAGGCGTGTGGGCCGTAAATCATCAACCCTCTTTCTTCTCTCCGATGGTTTCTTTCTCTCCAAGATCCACACAGAGACTCTTGGGGTGATGGGGGGGGTGGTTCTAGAAATGTGTTGAACTTGCCACTTAAACATACCTCAGCTGCCAATAAGGGTCTCCTTCTAGTTAAACAGCCACTCAGGTGAAACGGGAATGTTGGGGGAAGGACCCGTCCCCAGGGTTCCTCCTGCTGCCTCCTGCTCCCATCCTGGCGGCCGTCTGGGTCAGGTGGGACCCACCGTGTGGCAGCTGGTACAAAAGCGATTCCTGTTCCCGGCTGGTCCTTCCTAGGGCGGGAGTGTCCTGTAGACATGTGACACCACCTGCCCTGACCTCGCTGGGACAAGGCTGTCTATTCACGATTGCCTTCTGTGTCCTCCATGGAGAGGAGCAGAAACTTCTGGGTCTCTCCCTCCCACCTGGTGGCTGAGACCGGGAGGCGTCATCTCAGGCTCTCTTTCTGGCTTAGAAAACACTCAGCCGCAGTTTCCACTGTCTCATGCTCACCCCTGTGGTCTGGAGGAAGCAATGAAGTCTTTCCAGAGAGGGAAGAGTGGATGGGATCTGTC
>NW_006436291.1:3287639-3289319 GCF_000325575.1 Pteropus alecto
GGCGGGGTCAGGGGCGGGGCGCTGACATCTTACCTTTTGCTCCCTTCCTTTCCTCGGGAAGCAGGAAAGCCTTTTGCTTTCATTTCCGCTTTCTGAAATGCAGAGGATTCCCAGAGTGAATCCGTGCTCCGTCTTACGATGGCACGCGTGCGTCCCCCCGCCGCGGGATGGCAGAGGACAGGAATGACGGCTTCCACAGGTCGTAGTTCGTGTCCCCTTATTCGGCACTGTGAAAACGCGTGACAGCGGCGCGAGGTGAGGGGACAGGGCAACGTCTTCTACCTGGGGACCTCGCAGCAGCTCGCGCGCACGTGGCGAAAAACCGCGCACCGCAAAGCGCTTCGAAATGGGGTTAGATCGGCAAAGCTCTTTAAAACTTGCTTCCGTCGCTGGGAGATGTAGTTTCAGCGGGGAAAAAGGGTTTGGGGAAGTGTTAGGGCTCTTGGCCGTTAGCGATGATAAATCCCGGAACAGTGGGACTTTGCCGACGAGAGAGGCCGGGGTCAAGCCTGGAAGAGGGGACATGACAGACCAGGAGGCGATGGTGGCCGACCTGCCTGCCGCCACCCCGCAGCCCTCTGCCCGGGTCCCTTGCGTTTTAGGAAGTGTGCCCTGGCTTCTCGGCGCTGCGTCCTCCTTTCCTGGTGGCATGTGCGTCCCAGGAGATGTCCCGGCCCCGAGGCCCTTTCGGCAGTCGCAAATGTTTTCTTCTTTTAAACACAGATTCCCGGGTGAATCCTTAAGAGCGGGGCGGGGTGGAAAATCGGCACTTCCTCGAGGAAGGGGCTCCACGTGGGCGAGGAGTCTCCGGGCCCCACCCCGCCCACGTCCCCATCGGGCCTGGGTCCCCTGAGCAGCGGGCACTGGGAGGACCTTCCGGCAGCCAGCCTCGACCCCGGATTCGAACAGCTCAGATAATCTGGTTTTGAAAGACTAGGAGGCTCTTCTGAAGGTGTTTTACTTATTTGCAGTGAAACCTGCGGCAGACTTGCCAGATTCCGCCCACCTACAGCATCGACCCATCCCCGTGGCTGTCAGTCATTTCCCTTACGCTCATGTCCGGTGCTCTGGCAGGAGGGTGGGGGGCTTGCAGGCAGGAACTAGGACGATCTTAGAATGTTCTGGAGGTGATACATGAGCCCTGGGCTGTGCCATCTCTTCTTGGCAGCAGCGAGGGAACCGGAGGGCTGACTCTGTCTGCCAACACGGATTACGACTTCACAGGCTGCTCAGGGAGCTTCTAAAGGAAGTTGCTACTTGAGAAAGATGTCAGCATTATGAAAAAGACACCTGTCAAAGACGCGGCCTCGTTTCACTTCAGGATGTGGCATTCCTTCGGAGTCCCAGCCGAGTGTAGGGTAAACACGAAATTTCCCAGAGCAGCCTCGGGAACGAACTCCCAGAAACGCCGTGAAAAAGCAAAGCTGTAGGAAGGCAGAGAACACAGTCCTCAGCTTTTAACTCGAATGGCAGCTGCCACCTTCCTGGAGCGCAGACTGTGTGTCAGGTCTGTGCCAGGCAGGAAGCAAGCATCATTCCACTGCCACAACCCAGTTCAGCAAACACTGTCACCCGTGCCACAGAGGAGCAGCTGAGGTCCTGTGAGTTCAGGGTTCAAGGTCGTAAGAGACAAAAGTGGGCTCTGGCTAATTCAGACCAGGAGAGGCTGGGGGTGGGGTC
>NW_006436291.1:3303804-3318270 GCF_000325575.1 Pteropus alecto
GAGTTATGCCTGGGACAGGGCCCGGGGGACCCAGCATCTTGGTAGCAGGAACTCACGGACCAGCGACGTGGGAGACCAATGAGCAATGCCACCAGGAGGAAAATCTCCACAAGACGCAGTCGGAATGGGCTGCCTGGCTCACGAGCTCTCGCTTGGGTGGGTACAGGGCAAGCTAGGACCCTTCTACCAAGACCGTCCAGGAAGGGGGCAGGGCCCTTCCCCAGAGACCCAGCAGAGTGCTGCCACCACAGGAAGCCCAGGGACGCCGGGTCACCAAAGGCACAGAGGCAGAGCAGGAAAAGCAAGTTCCTGCCTGAGAAGCAGCAGAGCATAGAGCCATGAGAACAGACTCTGGAGCCAGACGGTCTGGACGGTCCTCGTCTTCGTGACCTTGGATGAGTGGCTTAACCTCTCTGTGCCTCAGTTTCCGCATCTGGAAAGTGGAGCTAGTAATAAATCCCTCAGAGACTGATTAACTAAATCTATCGATTAACTGCCTGATGGGCACGCGGCGAGACGGGCTAGCGCACTGAATGCTCGGAGCGGGCCGGGCGCTGCTCGGCGGGGTGGCTGCCGCTCCCACTGACCCGCCCAAGACCCGCAACCCATGACAGAATCTGCGGGGCCCGGTGCTAAACGCCACATGGGGCCCCTCATCCTAACGGCAGCGGGAATTTCTGGACAGCAGCGCAGAGTGTTACCGTGAGTGCGGGCCCCCCCCTCCCCACGGAGGGCCACGCGAGAAACCAGCCCTGCCTGGGTTGCATAGTAGGCCAGCTGGAACTGTGATGCTGGACTGTCCCCTCGCCAGCCCGGGCGTGTCCACACGGCCTTGCCTTCACGTTGGAAGATGCATCTATAGCGGGCAGCTGGGGTCGCCTAGCAGCTCAGGCGCCAGCAAGCGTAAGAGGCCACGCGTGATGCTCACGGCAGCCTCCCATCTCCCGTGGGAGGCAAGTGGGCCAGAACCACTGACCCGAGGACCTGACATCACCCAGGCCACCGCGGATGCTCCAGGCCTGTGGTCCTGGGGAGAAGACGTGGTGAGGAGGAGTCGGGCACCAGTAATGGAGGGAGCGCCAGGCGGGGAGAGGGAGGTCGGAAGGCAACACCCCTTATTAAGCGGTGACTAGCAGGGGAAAGAGCCGCACACCTGCAACTGTCAGCGGGAGCCTGGGGGTCGGTGGCCTTTGCCTTCTGTGGCTGGGTCTGAGTCCGGAGGAAGCAGAGACGGGCCTGGCGGACGGGCCTGGGGGATGGGCCTCGGGGACAGCCCTGGGGGACCGGCCTCATCAGGGCGATTTGTGCTCAGGTGCAGAGAGTGCTCCAAGGCCATCAGACATCGGGCGAGAGGACGTGTCCCATCTCGGCCCCTGGCTGCAAACCCGAGCCCTCTGTTTTGCAGGCACCGTCCCCCGACCCTGCAAGGACAGGCCGCCTTCCATCGGCGTGACCGATTTGAGACGACGTGTCGGAAGGCGGGGGAGAGCCGATGTGTTTCTTTCCCTCTGCCATGTCCCTAAGCTCACTGTGTTCCGAGAGAGAGCAAGGAACGTGGCTTCCTTCCGAGCCTCAGGGCTGCTTCTCACGGGCCGGGTCCCCAGCGGCCACAGCGCCGCCACCTCCTGCTTCTCACCAGATCTCCCAGGGCTCGTTTTCCTTTCCGTTGGGAACGAGAAGTCGGCGCTCTGCGCAGCGGCTCTGTGTTCCTGTGTGCTGGTTCTCTGCCCCGGCCCCTCCAACGGCCTTTCTGCGGCTGGCACCCAGGGGTGCTGGAACAGGGGGCCATGTGCAGGGAGCTGGCATTTCCCAGATGGTCGCTAACCAGGAGCTTTCCCTGCACGAGGGCGAAAGCCCATTTGGGACAATTCCGAGTCATCGCCATCAAGAGCGTCAGCCTGAACGAGGGCTATGTCGTGCCTTTTGTGGGCTGGTGGCACTTTTGCCTTCATGGGCTCCTTCCTCCAAAAGAGAAATCTAAAATTCCTTTTAAAGAAATATCGAAAATTTTATTTTATGACTACATTCGTATAAAGAGAAACATAATCCAAATTGGCTTATAATCTTCTGATTTCAAAAGGAAATTAAAACATTTGTATGGTCCCTGAAACTATCGTTGGCCCCTGGATGAGCCGCCTAGGCTGGGGTCAACTCTGGGACATTGCCCAGCGCTCACATGCTTGCTGGGCCCCCCTCCCTCACGTCACCTCCCCACCACCCCCACCGCCACTGGTCTAGATGTCCCCATTGCACTGGCAGACCCATCCCCCGCACACATCCTCCACGTTGCTTATCCGTGTGGGGTTCTGGCACCCAACCTTGCAAGAACTCTAAAAGTCCAAGACCCACAGCTTCCTCTAGACCGTGGCCCAGTACCTCGCCCGTGATGAACTCCTAATAAAGGACACACAAGCCCTAATCTAATGTTTGCTGACTTCATTCATTCATTCACTGCTGAATAATCCTTTATAATAGATAGAAGTCTGCAGACACTTTTTAATCCAGAAACAATCATCTGGGGGTGGGAGGGCGGGGACTCCATCTTAAGTTTACGTTTGGGAGAATAAGGAAGACTATTGCTTTGAATTTCTCAACCACCGAGCCTTGGATTCAATGGCTGACATTCAGGAAGAAGAAACAGCCATTCGGAACCAGGGCTGTGACTTCCGTGGGGGATCAAACCAAGCTCTCCTGTTGGGGTGAACACCGAGGCATGGCTGGGACGTCGTGAGAATGATTTTCTGGAGTTTCACATAATAGGACTCCCAGCTGCAGATCGAACGACCGTTTGCGCAATCGCAGAAGCCCTGGGAAACAGAGCGGACGGAAAAGCGATGGCTCTGAAGGGCGTGGCTCTCTCTCAGGTGCTCGGCTGAGGGTGAAGCGAAACTTCACGTTCGGGCCCTGTCATCACCTCCCGTTAAATCTGTGGAATGCGGCACCATGGATCTGATAGTTCTTTAAAATGGGACGTGCTTTTCAGAGTTAAGCAATCGTGCAAACCGCGGTCTATTCAAACACACACCTGTAATCACCGCTAAGAACCTGGGGCCTCTCCAAATCCTTATTCCATAGCAAAGTGGAAATCTGATCACACACACACACACACACGCACACACAGATGCACCCACTCTTCACAGTCTCGTCGCAATCACAGGCGTCTGGGGAGCAGGACGGTCTCCTGTTGGTACAGGACGCAGGCCATTTGTGATCCAGCAAAGACTAACTCCTTCCAATTTGGCAAATGAGTAGAGCCGAGAATTCTGGTCTTTCCTCCCTCAGAGCTATGTGAGTCTCGCGTCTCGTCTCCGCGCCGGCGTGCTGGTTTGTGGGTTCGGATGACTGCTGCGTCGTTTTCTGTTTTGATAATGCTTCACAGCTCAGTCAGGACCACATTTCCGAAAGATCTTTGGAGGTTTAGTGCCGTTGGGCATCCTCACTTGTGGCCCACACGGTAAATCCCCCGATGGTGGCGTCCTGTCTGCGGCCTGACCTGGCTGCGTGACAGCCTGGCTCCTGGCCCCTCCCACGAGAACAAAAACGGCTTGAGACAGGAAGAGGCTTTCCGAAACATGCCAACCCGATGAAAAGACGTCTTCCCATACATTTTATTTGGCCATCGCGTGCCGATGCCGATTCTCTTACAAACATTTCCCCGTCACAGGTGAACGACGAGAAACCATGAAGGGCGGTTTGTCTTCTCAGTGGGACCCTGTGCCTCAGTGGCCGCGCTGCCGCTGTGAGCATCGACCTCTGAGTTCCACCTGGAGGAGGCGTCGGCCCTGGAGCCGTGGACACGGAGAGAGGAGGACGGAGGCCGCGAAGCAACGTCGCCGTCGCTGTCTGCTGCCGTTCGCGGGAGTGGACGACACGAGGAAGGAGCGTGGGTTCGTCTGGGTTTCCTTCCCGGCGGCCGAGCTGATCCTTGACCTTCTGCGATCGGGCTGTGAGGGCTGTGGCTTGAACAGCGCCCCACGGCAAAGCTCAGCCGCGCTCGCCGCCGTCACTCCCCGGCTCTCTCCGCCACCGCGTTCTGCCAAGTCGCTGTGCCTGTCTCAGCCTCATCGGCTTCTCTGACACCGGCCCACTTCACGTGCCCGTGACCTTGTGCTGGGGGATGAGAGCAACTTCTGCTGCCCGCTGCCAGCCCGCCCCAATCTACCTGCGCGTACCTGCCAAGGGGCGCTATCAAAATCACCGGTTTGAGCTGGTCACTTCAAGGTTTCAAGACGGCTGGCTCATTTCACATGGCCCGGGGGTCATGAGAAAAACCTTCACCGTGGCCACAGAGCGCCCCCATCCCCGGCACGCCCCCCTGTTCCTGGCCTCATCTCTATGGCTACCTCCCCCACACCCCCTTCCAGCATGCCCTTCTCCGGCCCCCTCCTCTCCAGACCCTAACCAGAGGCTGCAGCTTTCTCTCAGTTAACAAGACACCCTGTCGTCCCACGTTCCCTCTCCCCGTTTTTCCGCGGCCTTTGCCGCCTCCGCCTTTCTGCCCGGGGGCGCCCCCTGGGCTGATTCTGGTCTTTCCTTGCCCCATCTGCACTTTCGTCCTTGGGGACTATAGTAGGTATTCACACAACCGGGCCTGTGACCTGTGTGAACCGATGGTTTCGAACGCGCATCTGAAGCCCCTGCTCCCCTTTGAGTTCCGGACCCGTGTTTCAGACTGTCTCTTTGGCACGTCAACGAGAATATCTCTGGACACCTGAGTTTAACAAGTTCGAAACCGGCCTTTGGCTTTGTCCCGCCCCCCGGTCTCTGTCGCTGTGAGCATGCCACCTGGCTCTTCACAGTCAAACCCCGAGAGTTGCTCTCCTTCCTTCACCCCCCGTCGTCAACAAGTCCCGGTCATTCAACTCCAGAACAAGGCTGCTACTTGTCCCTGCTGGCAGCACTGATGTCCGAGCCCCATCGCGTCTTATTTGGATCCCTGTGACACACTCCCATCGGGGACACCTGCTTCTCCATGGCTTCTCCCAGCCCATGCTCCCCACACACGGCTGCCAGAACCCGCGTCTGTGCTCGGCCCGGTGCGTCTCGCTCACGCGCCCAGGGTGAGTTCTACCTCGTTACCATGTCCGCGGAGCTCCGCACGGTCTCGTCGACGCCTTTTCTCCGTCTCTCTGAGATCCTCGCTCCTTTCTGCTGCTGAGCCTTTGCATGTGCGGTTCCCCCTGCCAGAAACACGTTCCCTCCCTGTCTACAGGCCTCGCTCTTCCCCCCGCTAGAGAAGCGTAGACACCACTGATTGGGAAATGCCTTCCCCGGGCATCCCACCGAAGGCACCTCAGACCCCTGCTCGATCTCTTTGTACAGCTTACAGCAGTTTGCAATTACTATACGTGTTTTTTCATTGACTGTCCCCACGTAACTCACAAATCCACGATGGCCGAAGTCACGTCCTCCTTATGCGCCCTGGCATCCCCAGAGCCAACCAGAATAACCCTCAGCAACCACGTGTCGAACAAATGCACTCGGCCACTGCCCGCATCGGCAGAACCAGGTGCGTGGCCATCGGTAGGGACCAGGCCGCGGTAGCAGACAGGCCCCAGTGTGTACGCGGATCAAATGCCACAGGTCTCGCTCACGCCAGCCTGCGCAGGGTGCTCCTGCTCGGCGAGTGGCCACGGAGCATGGGACAGAGGAAGCGAGAGGGTGACGCATCGGCCTGGGCTCTGCTTTTATGGGGCTCCAGGGTGGGTGTCTTTTTTCTTTTTCTTTTTAAAATCACGAAATCCAACAAGAGCAAAGTTGACTGGAATGAGGTGAAAACCAGTCCCAGCCACAGCTCTGCCTTTGTGAGCCGGGGACACACTCAAGTCCCCAGACCCCCCTACTTCACCCTCTCCTCCCTTTCTTCTCTGCGGACACCCCTCCAGATCCTCCCCACCATGCCCACACTTTCCCATTGACACTAGACGTGCCGAAGAAAACAAACTGCAGGGGGAAAAGTAAGACCATACGTGTTTGTCGCTCTTTATTGATGAATCTAAAGCACAAGAGCAGGACGCGGCTCCATAGCGTAGCGGCGGGCACGTCTGCTTCACACACAGAAGGTCCTGGGTTCGCGCCCCCGTGGAGCCACTGTCCATGGTCTGCGGCCACGCCACCCTGAACACGCCCGATGTCTGATCTCGGAAGCTGAGCAGGGTCAGGCCTAACCTCAGGCCTAGTTAGCACCTGGATGGGAGACCGCCTAGGGAGACCAGGTGCTGTAGGCATAAATGATGATGATGATGATAATAATAATAATACAGAAGAGCAGGAATTTAAAGCTCCAGAAGAGAAAAGTGTAAGTGTCCCAAATGGGCAGTTATTGAAATCAACTGCGATGTCTAAACGGAGAAGGAGGTGGGGCAACCTGGCTCTTCACGTAGCCAGGTGCCGGCCATGTGTTCATTTCCGATAACTCTCCTCAAAGTAAGTGCCTCCTGTAGCCAACGCCTCAGCAACAAAAGCTTTACTTGGGCGCTTGCACCACGAACACGGAAAAAAAGAACAATGGTCAGGGTTTACTTTACTTTCCCTCATCTCAAGACTCTAAAACCATCGGAGGCCTTGTCATCATACCCATGGGGCAGAGGAGGACGATAGCTCAGAGGAACCCTTGGCTGCTTGGAAGTCCTGTCCATCACGGCGGCGGCAAGGGGACTGGGAAAGGAGCCTGTGCGAGGCAGTGCGGGTGATGACGCACAGCCGTCTCTGCCACATTCTGTTGGTGAGGCGCAGAGATCCAGAGCACTTGACCTGGATGGCCTTCCTTCCTCGGGCACGTGGGCGGCTCCACGAGGCCACGGAAGAGACCGTGGCCGGTGTTCGGTGCACTTCAGAACCGCTCCGAAGGGCTGGGAGGCGATTTTGGCCCTGTTGTCACAAATGTCCCCTCTCTGGCTGTCCCTTTAAAAAAAAAAATCAGTCATTGAAACTGTTAATGGTTAGCATTCGTTTTTAAAGATCTTCTTTGCTCCTAAACATTAAGTTCTCGCTCGATATGCTTCTCTTCAGCTGTATACCCATATAACCCTCCCCCGGTTGGAATTTTAAATATAGGTCATTGAAACCATACCTTGTATCTGGGTAATAGGTGAAGAACGTGTCCATCTGTTGGCAAGGAAGGGAGATGCTGTTTACCTCTCCATCGAATCAGCCTCCTGCAATTTGTTTTGCAGATGGTACCATCTGTTTCCAAAATCCACTTATCTGCAGTGGAGCAAGAGGGTAATTTCCTCCTGGGATGGATTCAGCCGCCCCTCGCTCTGACCAGCCGCCATCCTCCCGCCCCATCTGCAGGAAGTTTGATGCTGGACATGATGGACGGCTGGGAGGCCAGGGCAGCTCGGCCAGGATGGCCCGCCCTTCTCCCAACCAGGCGGATGCATCCTGCACCCCGCAAAACCCACAAGTCCAAGGAGGAGAGAGACCGCGAGAACACCCTGAACCTGTGAATGCAGAGATAGCGCTGTTGCCGGGGAAACGACTCCTTTTGTGTCTGGGATCAACACAGACATTCCATAAATTTCCCTCTTGATGATGCTCTCGTCTCGCCGAGGTGCAGCATATCGAGAGAACTCTGACATTTGATAAAACTTGGATGGTAACCCACTAAATCTGATTAACCCTTTTTAGCATTAACCGCCACTTCCTGACACACGCAGCGATGCGAAAACTTTTAAACACGAGTCCTGCTCGTTTCAGATGACGACGCGTCTCAGTCACGGGCACGCTTCCCTCTCTTTCCAACTCGACTGGGGGGCGGGGTGGGTAAAACTGGGTTTAAACCGTCCGGTGTATTCTTAGAAAACCAGAAAAGACTTTGTGAGCTAAGACAGCTGGTTAGCAGTCATGCTGAAGAAAGGGTCTGGGAGAATTAAACTCCATTGATTCATTTGGCTAAGTCATCTGTGAACAATGGTGAAACACGTGAGGATCGTTAAGAGAATTTCTTCACTGAAATTTGTTATACAGTCAATTCATTCTTAACGACAACGAGGTTAAGAATTTCGAATATTATTTCTGCTAAATCCAGAGTCATGATCGCCACTTTATCAGCATCCCATTCCACAGTGCGCAGCTAAAAAATATGTAATAAAAACTCTATTAGCGTGTACATAGATTTTCAGTGGTTGTCTTTCTAAATTGCTAACTACTAATATTTCTACCTAATTTAGAGATGTTATCCTAGAAAATTAACCTGCGCCCATTACTTTAATGCCAGAAATAGACCGCTGCCATGTGTGTAAGCCTTAAATCCTAATACGAGAGGCTTCTAACTAAAACAGCTCAAACGCCAGCAGAAGGACATGGCGGTGATGGAGGCAGGTTCACGCGTGTGCCTGGGGCTCCCTGCTGTGCAGGAAGGAGAGAAACCAAGGGTTTGATGACATACGGTAAGGAATTGGGGTTCTATTTAAGGCACCGTTTCAATACTCTGAGAGCGGTAAAATAGCATTTGTCTATAAAGGCCACATGATGAGCTGAGCCCTGTGCTGGGTGCTGGGGATTCAGAGAAGCCTGTGCCCCTGGTTTCTGTCCTCAAGAGATTCACAGCGCAGTTGGAGAGGCACAAAGACACGGGTGGTTCAAGGCTGCATAAGAAGGTCAGCAGGGTGGCACAGGAACAGAAAGTCGTGGTGCCACCTCTCCTAGCCCTCACGCCCATGACGGATGCCACTGATCGATCGTGACACTCTTTTTGTCTGAACTGAGGTGTCCCCTCAGAATTTTTCCCAGCGTGGTCCTCCGGGCAGCCATTGATCGGTTGCAGTTGCCATGTACCAGGACAGCCATGTGCCAGCCCTGGGGTAGGTAGTCTGCGCCAGGGCGGGGAAGAAGGTGTCTCCATGCGTCCACATCTGCTGATTTTCCAAAGGCCAGTCAGTCTGCCCACCTCTCCAGAGCTGAACCCCAAGCCACAGAGAAGGGTTAATGCCCATGGGAGCAAGTGCTGAGTGGGGAAGGGTCATCACGCCTCCTCTGAGCCGGCTCGGGTCTCCTGCCATTACGCTGGAGATGTCTGGGATCTGGTTCCATCCTGGTGAGAGACCAGGCCACTTGTTCCAAGCCATTTAAGGAAGGGTAGGCTGAGGAGCTGTGACCCGAGTCCCCATCAATAACTCCAAAGATGGGCAGAGAGTGAGGCTGGCCTGGAAAGGGCCCTCCCCTTGTCGCGTCAAGCATCCCGGTCCTGCCATTTGGCTGGGACGGAAATAAGACCTGCAGGGGAGGGCTGAGGTGGGCGGGTTCGACCTTGAAAAACAGATAACACGGTAGGAAGCAAGATGCTCACATTTTGCAGAGACCAGAGGCCAGGGACTGTCAGAGCGAAAAGATAATCATCCTGACACTGGCACTGGTTATCTGCAGAGCAGAAGTTGTCTTTAAGAAAGGGAACAATTTATTCAACAAATATCTTTGGTGTGCCTATCACAGGCAGACCACAGCAGCCGGCAAAATGGACCTGGATCTCCGCTCGTGGGGTCTATAGTATACTAGGGGGGACAGCGTTCGGCACCCAACCCCACCAATGGTGGCATGCCACTGGGTAGTGTTTTGATACTCTACAGTATTACTTTCCTATAGCAGCTGTATCAAATCACCACAAAGGGAGTGGCTTCAAACAATGCAAATTTATTGTCTTAGCGGTCAGAAGTCCAAAATGAGTCTTATGGGACTCAATTCCACATGTCGGCAGCATGAGAAAGAAGGAAACCCTGCCATTTGCCACAACATGGGTGGACCTCGAGGGCACCGTGCTGAGTGATAGCAACAACAAATACTGTCTGAAATCATCCACGCGTGTAGTCTAAAAAGCGGAACTCATGAAAACAGAGAGTAGAGACGTGGTTACCAGGGGCCGGGGGATGGGCGAAATGGGGAGACGTCACTTAAGGGTACAGACTTACAACCTGAAGGTGGCTAAGTCCTGGAGCACACAGCACAGTGATCACAGTCAACCATACTGTATGATAAACTTCAGAGTCGCCAAGAGGCCGAGCCACTGCGGCTGTGGGGTGCCAGATCTCCAGTGTTCTCACCACAAAAAGGGAGTGATAATTATGTGGTGCGACAGACAATTATGTGACTTGGTAGAGGTGTCAGCTCACGCTAGGGTGACGATCATGTTGGCATATGGAAATGAAGCAAATCAATACATCGTACACCTTAAACTCACCCAATCGTACATGCAAACTATCTTAATACAAATAAATAAATAGAAACGCATGCAAAAGAAAAGACGAAAGATGTCGGCAAGGCCATGTTTGGAGGCTTCCGGAGCGGACCCTGTCTTGACCTTCTCGGGGGGCCTGTCCTCCTTGGCTCAGGGCCCTTCCTCCATCCTGAGAGCTCATCGCTCTTAACGTTGTTTCTGTTGTCACATCTCTGTTCTGATCCCGAGCCTCCTGCCTCTCCTTCAGTAGGATCCTTGTGATTACACTGGGGCCCCCCAGATAATCCAGAATCGTCTCCCCACCTCAACATACTTAACTGTGTCACATCTGTAAGGCAACATCACTGGCTACAGGGATTAGCGTGGCCGTAATTCAGCCTGCAATAATGGTTATATGTTTTGCCTTTGAATTCCTTCTCCTTATTCCTTCTCCTCCACCATTGAAGCAGCGAGAAGGGCTTTTGCTATGAAGTCCCCCCTCCCCCCACAGTAGCATCGAGACGATAAGAGGGAGCGGGAGCAGAGGAGGATTTGAAAGCTACTGTGTTCAGCTGCAAGAGCGAGGCTCTTGAGAGAGAGAGCTAATTTGAATTCCAAAAACCTTCCTTTGGAAAATCAAGAGCTGAAGTCTGAAGGATGAGGGCATAAAGTTAATCCATATATAATAGATTAGAAAGAGAACTCACTTGTTTCTGCCCGAAAGGGGAGAAAGCTTTGTCCAGCTGGTCGCAGGGGAGAGACCAGAGGCAACTTTTGTGAATTTAGGGACAGTGGGTCCCTGAGAAGTTGGCAGCCCCGACCCACTGCTGAGGTCAACACTCCAGAAGGGTGTGCGGTGTGAACAGTTGGTCACCTGGGCAACCATGGAGCTGTGCGCCGGCCCCTCCGACCCTCAGGACAGCCAGGGGTGAACGCCCCTCCATGTTCTCGTCCTCCCTGGCTTTGGGATTCTGTGCACCCCACAGGCACAGCAGGTCAGGGGGGCACCTGAGACATTCTTACTTTCCCCAGATGGGAGTGGTAGAGCCTGATAAGGAACTGGAGGTCCCAAGTTTAGGGAGAAGGGAGCAGTTAGCCTTTGGGGATTATCCTAGATACACAGGTCGGCGTGGATGGATGAGCCCCACCCCGAGGAGGCCGGCAAAGACAAAGGCCGCCCTGGCCCCAGACCCCGCCCCTAGTTCTAGGTGACACAAGAGCTTCTCCCCGCTGATGACCTCTGGCCTGCAACCCAAGGGAGTGGGGATGGAGAAGGAGGAGGAGGGCCCTGGGTTGCTAAAGGGTAAGCCCCATTTTGACCCTATTTATAGCAGGAGGCAACTGGGAACCTTCACTGGGACTATGGAAAAATGGGGCAGGAGATTCGGTTAGAGAGAACACCTACATTGTGGATGGTAAAACCCGAATCCTGTGCAGATGGCACTAAGGAGACATTCTGGTCTAGATGGGTTCGGAGTGGATCACCCATGGGGACTGAGTCTTTTGTGCTGTTTCGTAATCCCCAGCTCTTTGATCCCCTTAATTCTTTTCGAAAGGGTCAAACCAGAGTCTCGTCTGAACCCTGGGAGAGGGGCGGGCAATAGTAACGATTACTGACACGAACGGAGAATTTGCTATAGGACAGTCACTCAGCCACTTCGCCATCTCATGGACTCGCCACCTTAGACCAGTGTAGTCTCTGTCCCTGTGTCTGCCCTACAGATGAAGAATCGAGAAATTGTGACTTGCCTAAGGTCCCACTGGGAGAAATTCTGTAACCAATCAGAGTTTCGTCCTTCATCCGTGGGCTGTCAAGCTCTTAGGATTCATATTTTAAATGCACATATGTGTATAATTTTCACAATTTGTATATAACTACAATAAGAAGGATAAGAGTTTACCTCGAGCCAGGTAACTTACAGGCGTTGCCCGCATTGTCTCATGAAGTCATCACAGCAACTCCTGAGGAAGACACTTGACTCTTTCATCATGTAGATGTTGCAAAAGAGGATGCTGGTCTTCGAAGTCTTCGGTCACTTTCTCAAGGCTACGGTGTAAGAGTAAATGGTCACACCAGGATTTTAACCCTTTTCTGTCTCCCAAACCCCGGTGAGCGTTAAGTAGCAGGCCCGTGTCTCTTACCCCAGCGCAGGCTCCTGGAGGGTAAGGCCATGACTTAACCTTCCTAGGCCCAACGCATGGCACAATGCTGCTCCTTCAGGACAGGCTCAGACGCACGGATACTGAATGAACGTAACCCTCTGCCACAGCCTGTGATCACGGCTGGCACCGGGGACACGCGTTTATTGAATGAATGACCTTAAGACTCAGTAAAACCCTACATTTGAGAGACAGCTACGAGCAGGACCGGTTTTAATACCTGGTCACTCGTAATACCCGGTTGTTCCTGAGAGGTTTTGTGTACCTCGGGAACGATTGCCCTGACCTTGCTGTCCTCTTGTAGTCCTCTGGCGAGTATGGCAAGGTTTTCAAACAATGTATCACAAGGAAAGCATAGTTTTGATGCCTCAAACCTTGTCACACACTCCCATTTGCTAAAAAATTACTCCCGCTGCCTCTTGCAATGTTGGCACCTGAGAAGCCAACTTGGAAGAATGCGGACAAGTCAGCTCTTTATGCAGTTGGCGCATTTGCAAAACAAGGGTTGATAAGAAAAAACTCTTGCATAATTCTCAGGAGGCTGGGAGCAGTTGGACCCCCCATGCAGTAACCATGAACTTCTGCCTTCCCGATTGGCTGACGAGAAGTGGGTGCTTTGTAATCCAGAAGAATGGCTTAAAGCAATGACTCCCCACTGAGCAGAATTCACGATGTACACATGCGGCCATGTGCATTTTCAGGACATATTAAAATATCTGATGTGTTTATTTTCTCCCGAGAATGCCAAAAAGGAAAGAAATGCAAGAATACTCTCAGAGTTCTTTGATCGTGATTTCCCCAGCAGGATGCTGTGAGGGAAGGTCACGTGCGATTCACTGATGGTTCCAGCAAGGACCTGCAAGGTGTCTGCCCAGCGTGGGTGCCCAGGGTTCTGACAAAGCCCTGGAGAACAAGTGAGGGCTTTTGAGAGAAACGGATCCAAAAGCATGACTCGCCATGGACTCCAAGAGTCCACTCAGTTTCATCCACCATGTTTGGTTTTTCAAAGGACAGCTCTAGACCCGTGATCGTTTTTTTTTGTTTGTATTTTTGTTTGTTTTTGTTTTTGTTTTCCCTGATAGGCCATCCTTCCATGAGTAAACAAACCAGCACTGCTGCCACTCAGGTAATCCCTTAGAGCTGGGGAATTTATTTCAAAAAAAGATCACAATTTCTAGTCTTTACTCCAAGAGATTCTGGTCCGGCAGACATGGGATTTTGCTCAGGAATCTTCACTTCTAAATACCTTTTGGGATGATGCTGAGCAGGCCATTTTGGGTACCATGGATTTGTGACTGCTGAAAGCCAGCCGCAAGGTCGGTATACTTTGAAGGAGGATTAATTCACTGCAAGATCAAAGTGAGATAGGCTCAGATGGGAGCTAAGCCAACAAAGCGTCTCAGTCCGGGGCGGCCATTCGAGTCACCTGGGGAGCTTTTTAAAAACATGACGCTCTGCCCTCTTTCCAGATCACTTAAGTCAGAATCCCTGTGGCAAGGCCGAGGCGTTGCGACTTTTACAGAGCTTTTTCCAGACGGTCGTAGCCCAGCCAAGGTTGAGGATGACTGAGTTAAGTAAAGCCCTGTTCAAATGCACATCAACAGGGTTGCCTTGTGCTGATTTTCGAGGTCATTCAGCCAAAAAGAATAAAGAGTCCTACTTGCTTGTCAGTTACCTTAATAATAGTCTCTGCCTTACAGAGCACACAGTCTGTGATTAGGTAGGGCCGATCACGTCATTTTGCACAGAAAGCGATGCTTAGAAAGTCAAGGGCATCACGCGAGTTAACGCAGCGGCACCTGACAAAACCGGCAGGTTACAGCCCCATGTCTGGGGGGGGCGTCGTGCTGTGGCCCCACACGATCTGCAAAAGTATTTAAGATTTGCCGCTGAGTCTGAGCTCCCTCAAGTTAGCGTTTATTTGATAATTGCTTTTCAAGACCTGCACGTCTCTAAGCTTGACTGTGAGTGGCAGGAAGATGTCCGGAGAGGGGTGAGAACCCACACAATCACATACATAACCTGGTGGGTAGCCGACGATGGGCTGATTTTTCTGGGATGCTCGTAATTTAAATCTTATGAAAATATAATATGAAAAGAAAAAAATCTTCAAAGGTAAGCTGTTAAGTGAATCAAAGTTTTTAAGGAACTAA
>NW_006436291.1:3318296-3349066 GCF_000325575.1 Pteropus alecto
GAAAGAGAGAGAAAACAAGACAACACTCTGTGTGTGTGTGTGTGCGTGCGCATGTGCGTGCGTGTGCACACACACATATATTTAGGATCACGCTTTCCCAGGTACTGCAATCTGTGGTACTCGGAAGCTAACTACATTGGGTATAATTATTTCTGTCTAAATAATTTTGCAGACTTGCCGCATAATAACTCAGGATTACAAATAAGAACCAACTCCGTCGTGCTCACAACACAGTAATGATTATGCTTTTAAGCTGGTACAGCTCCTTGCATCTCAGTGCAAAGTAATTACGTGATTTTCTGGTGTGAAGCATATTAACCTGTAGAAATTACAAACCGTGAAGTATAAGGAAAGTCTGTGTGTCTAATGGGAAAATATCAAGTTTGGCCTATTAAAAATCCCAATCTGAGTCGATCCGCTGACCCTGTGGGGCCTCCTTGAAGGAAGCTACTGGTCAGTTCATCGGCTTTCCACTTTCAGAGGACGAGATGTAAACACAGCTACCTCCACGCCCAATAAAGATGGAAATGTGCATTTTGTCATGGGGACAGACCCGGAGAGCTTGAGATCTATCCAGGTTGATATCTGTGGTTTTAGTCATTCGTTTGCATGGCTATGAATTCTGTTCTGTGAATATAGCACAACCTGTTTATTAAGCAGTGGTTGCCTCTGGGGAGTGGTGAGGGCTGATGTGCAGTTGAGTAAAATGTGATTGAAACCAGTGGGTTTCTACTATATTTGCTATGTGTTACTTCTTAGGCTGGATGGTGATTATGCAATATTTGTTATGATATTTGTTATTTTTTTGTTCCTCTGAAGTAAGTTATAGTTTCTGTGATGATTAATTTTAAGTGTCAATTTGACTGGGCTAAGCGATGCCTAGGTAGTGAAACACTATTTTGGGGGTGTTTCTGGAAGATATTAACATTCGAATTGGCGAACTGAGCAAAGCAGGTGACCTTCCCCAATGTGGGGGGTGTCATTTAATCTATGGAAGGTCCGAGTAAAACAAGAAGGTGAAGGAAGGGGGGGTTCTCTCCCCCTGCTTCGGCCGAGGCTTTCATCTTCTCCTGCCCTCGGAGCCCCTGCTTCTCAGAAAAGGAATTGCTTAAAACCTGAGTCTGGAGGACCCGAAAGGTTGTTTCTTGACGTTTCTTCAGAGACGCTCCGATTTTCAAAGTAGATTTCAGACAGAGATACCTGGCAACCTCTAGAAACTTCTGGCAGCGAGGACACAATGCTACTTATTTTTCCTCGTAGGTGTAGTTTTTCCTTCCCATGTGCCTGATTTGATGGGGATAATGAGCGGGGAACGGAATCAATGACAGGTGACGCGCGTCGTGATGTCTTGTGTCTTGGGCGAGCACGGACTGTTAGTACAGGAATCACGTGGTACAAGGAAAGCTGCCCCCACCCCATCCTCCATCGGCGTGTTCCTTGATACAGGTGGGGGCGCAGGTGATGGGAGGTGAGTTTAGTCTTCCAAGACCCGCTTGTGGTTCTCCCTCTGAATCATCCTTAACTGGAATCCCTGAAGGGAGGACTCCGAGGAAGTACTTCTAAGTACCAAGTACCTCCTCACAAGTACTCCCGGGCCAAAATTAAGCCAACACAGGCTGATCTGTGACCAACGATTAAGTATTTCTGTCTTAACTGATTGTATATGTCAGTTAGGGCAAAGGATTACAAAGTCAGAGGACCCAAAGTTATGCAATTTAAGCACATGTTTGAAAGATTCGAACGGTATAAAAACGAGTCAACAGAACATGTCCTCTTCCTGTTCTAGAGCCCCAGTTCTTCAGGAAGCCGTTCTCAACAGCTCCTTGCTCAGACTAGTGGACACTGTGCACGTACTCAGAGACGACCTGCAGTGGGCATCCTTCTCATTATCCTGACCTCGTTGGAAATGTTTCTGGTCTTTCCCCACTAGCTGGATTCTAGTTTTTGGTCCTACACTGTAGAAAGATACCTATCATTGCATAGTTCATTAAGGAGTTTTATTTTGTCAAGATTTGATGTTATTTTTTTTCAACATGTACGTGTTGCTACCCATGGAGAAAGTCATTTGATCATTCTTCTTCGGTCAGTTAATATCCTGAATTACATTAATGGACTTTCTAATGCTGAACCATCCATGTATTCCTAGAAAAAAAAACATTTTTGATAGAAGTAGGTTTACGTTTTTGTAATATGTTGGTGGAATCGATCGCTAATATTTTATTTCTAATTACTGCATCAATATTCATACCTGAGATTGCTTTATTTACTTTTTTATTTTTGTAGTTATGGCGTTTAAGAGTTTTGTTTTCTACGTTGTTCTGGTTTCAATAAATAATTCAAATATTGCATATTTTGAAGTTTTGACAACATTTGCCTCTGAAACTTACTGGAAATTCTGGTTCCTTTGTGGACATTTACCTACTGCGATGCTCTGTATCCCTGTATGTGTGTTTCTATGGCTGCTGTAACAAAGGACCACCAACGGCCTGGAGGGTGAACCAGGAGAGTGAGTTGGGACAAAAGCCGAAGAGAGCTATTCTATCCACTAGGCGATCTGCCCTTTGGATGGGTCTCTGCTTTGGGCAGGCAGGGGCTCGGCATGACTTGCGACTTCATGCTCGCATCTTTTCTGCTGACCGAGATCAGCATCTGCAGACCTCATCACCGCCAGCTGTCTCTCTTCCACTGTATCGCTCAGACGATGTTCCTGCAAAGGTGCCGTGTCCTGCTTCAGACCTGCCTCAACCGGAACTCGGCAGGGTCCCGGTATGCTCAGGGATGCTCCGCCGGAACCCAGCTTCCGGGGGGTTTGGCCGCCTAGTCGTGCAGAGCTTGCTTTACTGCCCAGCATCTGCAGAGCCAGTGTCCTTTCTTGGGTCCTGCGCGGCATCCTCCTGCTGCGAACCTAGCAGGCGCACAGGTGTGTGTTCTCTGTAAACAGCGTGTGCATCCTGGCACAAGGAGAGCCCTCTCGCTGGAAATGCACTCATTTTATAAGAAAGCAAGGCAACATTTCTACGAGTACTACTTTGAAGCTCAGAATTAACAGAGGAGGCTCTCAGCACCGAAACGTATAATGGCTCTGAATGTTGGCCGATGGTTGTCAGTGGGGATACACTGAGCAGGAGTATCTGCATTTTATGTTCTTCCTGAGAATCTCCACTTCTTTTATTTTCTGTGAGCCAGGGAAATTGGACCACACTGCCGAAGAATCCTGCCATCGGTATATCCTCCCATGCAGTGACGCTGAAACGGGGGAGCTCCGATGAGACACCCCGGCTGTGCTGACAGGATGTCTGATTCAACGTTCCTAACTCATTGAGGAAATTCCTGACACGCAGCGTAGTGAAGGCGGGAGTGATGGATGCGGGCGATGATTACTCATCAGAGGCATTACCAGGAACGCTTAAGTCTGGATCTGTTTCCAAGTAATGACCAAGATGATATTAAAAAACGAGCAAGAGCTGGACGCAGAGTCGGCTACTACATGCCGATGAGACTGATGTGCTGTGAAATGTAAAAAAGAAAAAGCCACTAGGGGAAAAATTAAAAAGTGTGACTCCACGGGGCAGGAAGGACGCTGGCTGAGCCCCCCCAAGTCAGAAATAGAACACACAGAGAAGTGACAGTTTCTCCAAGAGGCTGTGGTTTGTTTACAGTACAAACACAGTCCTAGGAAAACGAAGGGCTGATTGGAGACAGGATTCTGCAAGAAATCAAATAAATACGGAGCAACATTAAGAAATGATTGTCTTCGCTCTAAAATAGAATCGGGCTTCTGGAGTGAAAGGAAAGTCACTTCGATTTGAGGATATGATCAAGGTAGACGGGGTCACCGACCGCACACCTCACCCCTTGTTATAGGACTAGACGCACACACAGCCATTGTCACATTACTTCGCAGTCCCCGCCGACTGCTGGAAGAGTACTCTTCCTCTGCCCATTATCTTGGTCTTGGTCATGTGACTTGCTTTGGTCAATAGAATATTAGTGGCTATGACACGCACAGAAGGCTGAACTGTGCTGGTGCAGTTGGCTGTGGTCCGTTGCTATGACAAATCCACACCCTGGAGCTTCTGGTTCAAGAAGGAACTCATGAGGAAGATCTGAATTCGACCCACAGTCCGGGGTCACGGCCAGCCAGCCCTCCACTGACAGAGCTGTCCGACCAAGCCTAGGCTGCTTATTCTGACCTTTTTTTTTTTTTAAATGAAACTAAATAAAACAGACACCCCTAATGAGGTTTGTCTTTTCCAATGGCTTTACAATTTGTAAAAATTCAAAATCTCAGTTTTATGAAAAAGCTGAGAACTTTTAATGAGTGATATCTGTACTCACAGCACTTTTTAAAAATCATAAACTCTACCTCTTATAAAACTTACCACTTTAAGCATTTTAAAGTGAGCTCAGCAGCATTATGCGCAGTCACATTACTGTGCACTCATCACAACCGCCCGTCTCTCCCAAACTCTTCACTTGGCAAAACGGACCCTCTCCCCTCAATAAACAAGAACTCCTGCTCCCCCTCAGCTCCCGACGACCACCATTCTGCTTTCCGTCTCTGTGACCTTGACCATTCTAGGTACCTCTTATAAGTAGAATTGTATGTTTGTTTGTTTTTTGTGACTGGGTCACTTCATTTCCATAATGTCCTGAAGGGTCGTCCATATTGCAGTGTGATTCAGAATCCCCTTCCTTTTCAGGGCTGGGTAATATTCCAGTGTGTGGCTATACCGCATTGTGCGTATCCATCCACAAAATCCACTGTGTTGCGTCCACCCCTTGGCTCCTGTGAATAATGCAGGTGTGAACATGGGTGTACAAATATCTCTTCGAGTTCCTGCTCTCATTTCTTTTGGGTATAAGCCCAGAAGTGGGATTGTTGGATCCTATGGGAATTCCATTTTGAGTTTTTTGAGGAACCACCATACCATTTTCGATATTTCAAAAGTGTTTAGAACCATGGTTGACCCTTGAATGAGGTGAGTTTGAACTGAGTGGGTTGATTGAGAACCTCCCCACGTAAGTGGGCACACACGATCTACACCTGTTTTGTTCCGGGGTTAACTGCACTGACTTTGGAGGCGGAGCTTGCACAGAGAGCACAGGCCCACCCCGCGTATTTTAAATAAGGAGGCTCAGTCTTCAGAGAGGCGACGTCAGGCGAGCTCGTGCGGGGAAGAGCTACATCCCCGGAGGGCCGCTCTGCTAGCTCCAGGGAAGTTCATCTGGAGAGACACTCCCTCCGCAAAGGCCCTTCTGATCCACCCAGAGGAACGGCCAGCTTTGGAGGCCAGGCCCCCGGACCCGGCGTGATCAGCTGCCCTTGTTGGTTTCGTGTCTGTCCGTTTTGTGTCTGTTTGTCAGTTTCGTGTCCGTCTGTCTGTCGGTTTTGTATCTGTCTGTTTTGTGTCTGTCTGTTGGTTTCGTGTCCGTCTGTCCGTCAGTTTCGTGTCCGTCTGTCCATTGGTTTCGTGTGCATCTGTCGGTTTCGTGTCCGTCTGTCCATCGGTTTCGTGTCCGTCTGTCTGTCGGTTTCGTGTCCGTCTGTCCGTCAGTTTCGTGTCCGTCTGTCCGTCAGTTTCGTATCCGTCCGTCTGTCGGTTTTGTGTCCATCTGTCCGTCGGTTTCGTGTCCGTCTGTCTGTCGGTTTCGTGTCCATCCCCTCCTAACTGTGAGCCCTGCACAGGAAGGGTCGCCCCTTCTTCATCTTCTCCTTTCCATCCGCGGTGATGTGCATAACTCCTAAGCTCTTAGTGACACTCGTTAGAAGACGCCGGGAACACGTGGCTTCTGCGCCCGTCCCCACTCCGCCCTCGGCCCGTCAGCGTCTGCAGCCCCGTCATGGGCCGAAACGGGGCCCTGCGCAGCCCGGGTCATGAGCCGGCTTTCCTGAGCTGCCCTCCTTGTGCGGAGCCTCTCCGCCCGGCCTCCCCCGCCCCGAGTACTCTGTGCCTCCCCTCGGGTCGTCGCTCCCCGTCCCCAAGGCCTTCCCGACTCCCGTTCCATCCGTCGCCTTTGCTTGCTGATCCAAGGTCGGCGGAGGAGCCACATGCCCACCCCGCAGTGTCCACCTCGAACCCCTCCCTCCCTCTGCCACCCATGTGTCCTGTCCCTGGCGGCTGCTCTGAGCTCCAGGACCCCCTTCCTGTGTCCAGACAGAGGGCCCCACCCAGAAAGCCCATCAGTCCATCTCTCTTGTCTGCGTCCTTACGCCTCCCTCATCCGAGCTGCTTATCTTCGGGAACGACTGTGCCATCTCCCTCGGGAAACCCACGTCCCCACGGCCTCTCTCCACTGTTCTGCGGGTTGACTGGGCCTGTCCCATGGTGGCCTCAGCGTTCCTGATCACCGATACTGCCGCTGAGTGAGTTTATCCTGCCCACTGCTAGGAGGAGGCCACTTCCTGCACGCCGAGCGATGACGATGACACCGAGCCGCTGCGGCACAGGGCAACGCCGGGCTGCAGGCGGACTGGCCCCGTGACTCCCTGTGCCTTGTCAGCCCTCGACCAGGCCCGCAGGGAAATGCGAAGAACACACCAGTCCTGGTTTCAGCTGTCGCTTAAAATGCCAGTGGGCGAAAGCAAACATACCCGGCCCGAATTACTTCCCCATCTTAAAAATATGTTGATTGGGTTTTCTGGCTGAAACAGAGTGAGGTCTCAGAGTGTCTCTCTCAGACTCCCGTCCCTATTCTCCTCCCTGAAGTCCTGTGGGGACACCGCTTGCCTCCCAGGTCCCCTGCCAATCTACTTCGGTCCTGGTTTGGGCCCCAAATTCCATCCCAGGAGTGATGGGATGGCAACTCTCCCACGCCCAGAGTCCTCCGCTTGGCCACTGCGGGTGCTTCCATGTGCATTTGGGACGCAGTCCTCAGCCAGCTCAGGGGTCATCGTCATGGGCGCCTGTCCTCCTGACTACACCGGCTGCCCACCCACAGCTGCCCCAGCGCCACCTGCATGATGGCCAGTCATATGAAGAAGCTGCTGCCCAGCGTCACTCGGATTAGCGAACAAACAGATGGTCCTCGCTGGGAGCCTTCACCATGTGCCGGGGCTCAGCAGGCATAGAGAGGTGAGGTCCTGGGCTCGGCCAAGGCCGCTGTCACCCCGACCCAGCTGCGAGGGCTGTGACCGGCCGAGGCCTGCGGAAGGTGCAGGGTGCGATTTTTCAGAACCGTGACCACGGCCGTCTGCACAGGGAAGCGGAGCCTCAGTGGTCCCCAGATGCTGCGGGGTCTGTGAGGCTAACAAGCCTCTTCAATCAGACAAAATTAATTTTCGAGAGGAAGACAGCCCGAGGGAAGAAAGACACAGTGCAGCAACTGTGGCTCTCAAATCAACCACAGGGCACAAATCCTCTACGTGCCCGGCCCCCTCCCAGGGGCCTGGTCCGGACCCTCAGGCCCCAGGCACAGCAGAACGGCCTTGAACTCCACCTGGGAGCCGGCTGGCCGAGGGGAAGCGTGTCCAGACCCGTCCCCACTGCGCGCTGCCAATTCCTCGCCCACGTCACAGAAAAGACGATTTAGCTTCCTCTCCAAAGAGCAGGGGAGGGCGGACGTCTTTCAGCGGTCCAGAAGGTCACGGTCAGCTCGGGAGCTGCTCTCACATCCTCGCACCTCCGACGTGGGCTTAAAGCACCGCCAGGGCCGGCGCATACAGAATCGGCTATTTGATTCTTCCCAGGAGGCTTGACAGCCTGTTCCTCGGGGCAGGTTCCTGGATAGGAAGTGAGGCCGGGACCTGACCGGAGGTGACAGTGGAGAAAGCACCGGTTCGCTGCGTGAAGCAGCTGGCAGCTGCCCACGGAGGAGCCGGGCGGGAGCTCTGCGGAGCCCGCTCATGGAAGCACCTGCGAGGCACGACGAGGAATCCAGCGAAATCCAGCAGGCTGTCAGGCCGAGCATAGAGCAGCGGTCCCCAACCTTTTTGGCACCAGGGACCAGTGCACCTGTGCGAAGCTAGTGCCTGATGACCCGAGGCAGAGCTGAGGCGGGGATGCTGGCGCTGGGAAGCGGTTGCAGATACAGTTGAAGCTTCGCTCCCTTGCCTGCTGCTCACTTCCTGCTGTGTGGCCCGGTTCCTAATAGGCCACAGATCGGTACTGGTCCGCGGCCCAGGGGTTGGGGACCCCTGGTCTGGAGCAAGCGACCCAGAGGAGACTGGCGAGAGCACAGAGGTGCAGGCAGACGGCGGAGTCACCACGGCCAAGCCAGAGAAGGGCAGTGAGCCGCTGAACGATTTGGGGACAGTGTGTCATCACCCCAAATGCAAGAACAGAAACACGAAAGCAGCAACATTAGGAACCTGGAGAAGCAAAGACCCCCAGATGGACAGTCATCCGGAGACTAGACGGAAGGACTACGGCTGCTCACCACGGGATCCTCGAACGCGGTGTTTAGGGCGGGGAAACAGCCCCTACGCCACTGTGATGGCGGACAGGTGACATACGCGTTCGCCACGACCCGCAGGATGCACAGCACGAGTGGCCCACGGGAACGATAACGGATCCGCGCTGGTCCCCGCGCTGTAACACGCATGCGCGCGGGTGCGGTGCCCGGCGCCGGCGGGGCGGGGACGGGGCCGGGGCGGGGTTGGGGTTCGCAGGGTTGGGGTTCACGGCACTGTCAGCACTCGCTGCTCCACTGCGTTGCAAACCTAAAACTGCTCTAACGAAATAAACTCTGGTAATTAAATGACATGACAGCAGAAGACGCAACTGACCTCCTCACCCAGCCGTTACACGTGACAAGGCCACGCGGCCCTGTAAGACATGTCCTCCTTATCTGGCGACCCCCGAGTCATCGCACGGTTCCAGGACAAACCCCGTCTCGCCCCAGTCTTGTGAGGAAACCTGCCCCATGTTTGAAGACATGTGCTTATTCGGGTTTCTCTTCCAGATTCTGGAACATTTGCGTCAACATTCAGCATTCCTACCTTTCTGCTCGGTGAGGGACTTCGTCTAGCTGGTGTTCACCTTGGCGTTGGAGCCAAGACAGGTGAGTGAAGTTTCACAAAACAGCACCACCATTTCATCTGCTAGAAGAAGACAGACTCTTCCCCAAACGCACATGAAATTCCCCCCACAAACATCTTATCAAAACTGTACCTCGTCATTAAACTTTCATTCGGAAACAGAAAGAAGACTAAATAGAAATCTAGCCAATTTTCTAGCACCTTCATGATGTCAGTTCTACAGTCCACCCAGAAACGCGCACACAGAAGGCTGAGCATAACCCTAATTTGCTGAAAATAATTAAAGATAAACAAAAGTCCTGTCTTAGAGCACTGACCATTTCCTTTCAGTAAATATCTCAAAGCAGTTCTATTTTTTTGCAAACGATGGTTATGTTTAATCCCCAGTTACATATCTGCTCCTGAGATCAGATGACACTAAGCAATTCTCCTCTGTCCTTCACATCTGACCTGTTGCGGCCAGACTGTGGCCGAGGGCGCCTGATGGGAATTCGACACCGAGAGGCCCATCTCACCTCAAAGCCCCGGTGAAGAGACGAAACACCGGTGACATGCCGAGAAGGGTTCTGCAGCCGCTCACCATCCCTCGCAGCTACCAAAGCAGCCCCGCCCGACCGCGGAACGTGAGATCTCGAGCTTCTTTGCCCAGGACCTTTCGCCTCTGAACAAACCTGCAAGAGAAACAAAAGAAAAAGTAAACAAACGGGACCGCATCAAACTAAAAGGCTTCTGCACAGCAAAGGAAACCATCGACAAAACGAAAAGCAACCGACTGAATGGGAGAAGATATTCGCTTATGATACATCTCATAAGGGGACGGTAGCCAGAATATATAAAGAACTCATACAACTCAACAACCTGATGGCCAAAATATATAAAGAACTCATACAGCTCAACAACAAAAAACCAAACAACCCAATTAAAAAATGGGCAGAAGACCTGAACAGATATTTCTCCAAGGAGGACATACCCATGGCCGATAGACATATGAAACGATGCTCAAAGTCACTAATCATCAGAGAAATGCAAATTAAAACCACAATGAGATATCACCTCACACCTGTCAGAGTGGCTGTCATCGATGAATCAAAGAAGAACAAATGTTGGCGTGGACGTGGAGAAAAGGGAACCCTCATACATTGTTGGTGGGATTGCAAATTGGTACCGCCACTATGGAAAACAGCCTGGAGGTGCCTCAAAAAATTAGAAATGGATCTACCTTTTGACCCAGCAATTGCATTTCTGGGTGTTTATCCAGAGAAAAGCAAAACAATAATGTGTGAAGATCTATGCACCCCTATGTTCCTGGCAGCACAATTTACAATAGCCAAGATATGGAAGTCACCTAAATGCCCATCAACAGATGATTAGATAAAGAAGTTATGGTTCATATATACAATGGAATATTACTCAGCCGTTAAAAAAATGAAATCCTACCATTTTCAACGACATGGGTGGACCTGGAGGTTATTATGCTGAGTGAAATAAGTCAGAGAACAATAAATACCACATGATTTCATGTATATGTGAAATCTAAGGAACAAAAAGAATAAACTAATCGAAAACAGACTCACAAATATAGACGACAATCTGGTGATGGCCAGAAGGGAGGGAGGCTGGGGGCTGGAAGAAGGCGGTGAAGGGCTGAAGAAGTACTAATCAGTAGTTGATAGAGGGTCACGAGGCTGGGGAGCACGGCATAGGGGATGAGGTCAGCAGTAAGGTAATGGCTGGGTGGAGAGCCAGAGAAATAACAATCAAGGGGATCATTTCATAAACTACACAAATGTCTAACCAGTGTACTGTATACTTGACACTAATAATAAAATTAAATAAAAAAAATAATAACCTGCAGCAGGAGCTTCTGCACCAGCTCATCTGCTACCAACAGATGGCGCTAGTGGGCACATTCTGTTTTCAAATCACTGAGTTGCTCTTTAGCTGGACAAGCTCATGCTCAGGTTTTGGGGGGCGTTACAACAGCTTTAACTTCATAGCACTTTTATTCACCCTATTTTGGACGTGAAGACACTGAGTCATAAGGAGGTTATTGCCTGAAGTAAAAACGGTATCAGCCTCAGAATCTGACTAGGGTTGTGGCATCTACCTGCCCCCTCCAAGGGTTTGCATTGGGGAAGGGGCAGGAAGGCCTCCAGACCATCCCAGACGCTCTGATTCTTCCAGGCAGAGTCAGACTGTTGGAAGGGAGGAAGCCAGAGTGTGCAGAGCTTGCACGGCATCCCCCCAGCTGGAGGTCCTGGCTCCTGGTCCCCCACTCTCTAGAATGCTCCCTGGGTGCATTCCTTCCCTTGCTGTCCGACTTCTCACGGGCCATGAGCTCAAGGCAGATCGTCCTCCAAACCAACCTTGGATCTACATCTGCCGGCTTGGCAGAAATTCACCAGCGTGCACCGTGGAATCAGGATGTCGGGGTTCCAGTCCCCGCTCGGCCCATGTGGCCGCCATCAGCGCACGTCCACCTTCCTGGGCCTCAGCTGTTTCTCCAGGTCAAGGGCAGCCAGTCGAGGTGCATGAAGCCCCAGACCTTCGTCTTTCCAGAGAGCACTGCCTCGGCCACTTCAGTGACTCGGTGATGGAATAATGTTCTGTTCTTCTAATGAATTTCCTCCGTGATTAAACCGCTAGAGAGAGAGAGAGTTTGAAATTGTATTATTTTACGCCCATTTTTTTTTCCTGTGAAAATTTGAAAACAGTAAAATCATCAGGGAGAAATAAAAACCTGAGAACCCGAATTCCCATTAGAGTCCACCAGCAGGCCCCTTCTGTGCGACTGCTGAGCTATCAGAGAATGAATTCTTACCTAAGCCTAGTTGGGGAAAAGCAAATGTACTTCAGATGAGAAGGGGCGGTCGTTACAAATGTAAGTAATGCGCTTTTGTTCATAAACGTCGATCGTTGGGTAACGAGAAAGAAGAGACGTAATTCTCTGTTTGCAGAATGGCGAGGGGCTCAGTGGGGAAGGGGAACCGGGAGAGGTGGACAGGGACAAGAAGGAAGAAGAGGTCACCTCCAGCACTCCATCCGGTTTAACCGAGAGAACATGACCTTGAATTCAAATGATCATTGATACGACTCATTTCAGCGAACATTGGCCGTGAGTCTACGGTGTGCCGGCACGCAGATGCAGAGGTGTCTACCCCCTCACCCCCCACCCCCGAGGAGCTCACACCTTGAGGGAGAGGAAAGATAAACCGCGTACGAACAGCAGCGGAGCGTCAAAAATCCCATCGCCGCCATTTCTTCATATTAAGAGATCACATGGGAAAACCATATGGTCATCCACGTGGATGCCAAAAGGATATTCGCTAAAATTGCACATCCACTTTGGATAAAAATTCTAGGTAACTGGGGTGTAGAAATAAGTTTCCTAAAATTAAGAGTATCTGTTAGAAACATCCAGTGAACAGTATACTAAGAATCAATCATTAGGCATTCCCATTAAAGTCAGGTGGCAAATCGCCCCAAATGGCCACACGCCTGCCCTGCCCGTGGGTGCACGCACGCTCCCCTGAAGTGTTGCTCTGCTACTCGTCCCATAAGTGGTGGAGTCTGACCCCACCTCTTCGATACAGGCTGGACTCGTGACACGCTCTGACGTGGAACGTGGTGGAAGTGGTGTAGTGTTAGATCAAGCCGAGGACCCCAGAGGCCTTGCAGTCCCTGCTCCCCCCTCCCCCACCCCGGGGTGCTGCTCAGAGAGCACCACGTGAGGGAGCCCGGTCTCACCTACAGTGGGACATCAGGCCGCACAGAGCAGAGATGAGCTGTCTCAGCCGATGACCAGCACCAACTGCTAGACATGAGTGAAGCCATCTTAGGCCACTCTGACCTGGTCGAGCTGCAGGTGACCATAGCCGCATGAGGGACCCTGGGTGAGACCAGCAAACAACAGCCCAGCTAAGCGAACCCACCTTGCCCCACAATGTGGTGAACAGATAAAACAGTGGCTGCTCTAAGGTACTAAGTTGTGGGGTGACGTGTCAGATACGTTAGTTTCCTAAGGCTGCTGGAACCAAGGACCCAAATCGAGTGGCCCAAGCATAAACAACAGAAACGTGTTCTCTCACAGTCCTTGAGGCCAGAAGTCTGAAATCAACGTGTGACAGGCTTGGTTCCTGCCCCCCCCACACACACCCCCCAGGGCTGAGAGGGAAGGCTCCGTCACAGGCCTCTCTCCTCGGCTTGTCGACGGCCGTCTTCCCGTTCACATGGCGTTCTTCCCATGTGTGTATCTGAGTGGACAGATTGTCCCTTTTTATAAGGACACCAGTCACACTGGAACAGTGCGCGCTCTAATGACCTCATTCTTATTTGATCATCTTCGTGAAGATTATCTCTAAATAAGGCCCCATTCTGAGGTCCTAGGAGTAAAGACTTCAACATTCCAATAGTAGGGAAGGAGCACGATTCAGCCACAACATTGTACAACAATAGATGACTTAGACAAGAAGGAACGAGAATAACCGCTGCCATTTAACTTTTGTTCTGAAGGTTCTAACATACTAAGGCAAGGACAAGAAGCAAAATGTTTAAATATTGGAAAGAACGAGAGAAGCTTATCTTACTGTCTATGTGGAAAATCGAAGAGCATTATCTGTAACACTATTAAAACTAAGCACATTTCTTAAAATTCCTGCGTACCACATAAAAATATGTTTCAGGACGGTTTTCCTTTTTATCAGTAATAACCAACTTGAACGTGCAATTTTAAAGACTACATTCACAAAAGACTTGTGTATGAATGTTCATATCAGCTTTATTAATGATAGCCTCCAAATAGAAATAACTCAAATATCCATCAACAGTCAAACATCTGAACAATGCTATAATCATACGATGCTGGTTGCATTCGACAATGTATATACATTTTTACATAAAAAATGTATTCAGACGGAGTATAAAACTCATGAACCCTATACTTAATATGGAGCATTCATGTTATTATATGTAAATTACACCTCAGTAAAATAGCTTTTTAAAATTTTAACTTCATTAAAGAGATAAAGCTCAAATGAAGACTTTAAAATTCCAAAAGAAAATTTCGAAGAATGTTTTAAAAATAATTTAATGTGACAGCAAAGCAAAAGCCACTAAATTAAAAAAATAAAACGATGTTATATATTTTAAACAATTTGTATGTCAAAATACATGATCAAAAAATTTTAAAAACAAGCCAAAACCTTGGACAATTGCAAGATATTTGGCAAATAATGAAGCCTTATGAAAAACACTTATGAAGGTGTGACGTGAGAAGAGCAAAAACTATTGGAACTATTGGAAATGTGGAGAACTAAGAAGGCGGGACGTGAGATTCATGTGGATCTTTCAGAGAGGACGACAGGAGACGGGCAGGCAACAGCCTGTGCCCCAGGTGTCCACTGTCTAGCCGCTTGGGGAGAGGGACGGTAGGGAACAGCCTCCCCTGTTCTTTTAGCTCGGTGCATGGTGACCCGGCTTAGCAGCTAGGGTACTGTCACCATCTCTCCTTCCTCAGAAATCAGTATGAGAATGACGAGAAAAATGGACCGTGCTAGCAATTCTCAAACTTTTTGGTCTCAGAAGCTATAAAAAACCATAAAGACCCCGAATAGCTTTTTAAAAATATATGGGTTATAGCTATGAATATTTACCGTATTAGAAATTAAACCTGAGGATGCATCTAAATGTTTAATGTATTTTAAAATAATAATAATAAAGCCATTATGTGTTAACGAATGACTTTATTAAAAAATAGCTACATTTTTCAAAACGAAGAAAAGTAACGAGGAGAGCAGCATTTCTGCATATCTCTGTAACATCTGATTTAACAGAAGACAGCTGAACGTCTGCATCTATGTGCGAGGCGTTGCGTGTCATATGTTTTGGTTGAAGCATATGAGGAAAATCAGACCTCACACGGATGTGGAGTTGGGAAAGAGACTTTACTGGCCTTTTCAGATAATGGTGGAGATTCTTCTGGCATACTGTAGAAAAACACTTAAAGTTTAGTTGACAAGCAGAAGCAGAAACCCCATTTTCTATTCCATGACATGCAACGCTACCTGTCTATCTTATGCTTTGACCGGACTTCTTCCCCACATACGATTTTATACCATCGCGAATCGGTCGTTTGGAAAAATGTTGGTTCACTGGTCTTCCGAATGTTGACACATTTCATTAAAATCACGTTTGCTAAAATCACCACGGATCTCATCAGTGACGTGTTTACTGGGAAGCCATCAAGCACATGGTGGCTGATACGAGTGAGTGCTCCTAGATTCCAATTTTCACTTGAAAGCTCACATCTCATCCCGGGCGGACAGATCCTGTCAGCTGCTTTCCTTGAAGTGACAGGCTCGCGGCATTCAGTTTTGGGAACACATCTAGCAAGCACCCCAGTCTGGGGAGCCACCGCATGGCTGTCCGCCGTGCCCTGAAGCCGTGGAGTCCCGAGCGAGCAGCGGCTCGTGCGGCTCCGAACGGGGACAATCTCGTGAGCACTTTCCCCTGGGACAAAGCTGGCGCTGGGACGGGTGACAGAAATGCTTCACGCACGTTTCCCAGGATATGAAAGAGACGCAGACAAGGGGATGGATTTAATAAAAATAATGGATTTCGCCGCTTCATCCGGGGCATTTTTAAGTGAACCCGGCTTTTTAAAATCGTGAGTGCGTACGCTGACCGCGGGCGCGGCCTGCTGCCACGTCTGCGATCCCTGCCCAGGGATCCGCCATGTCCCCGCCGCTGCTTTCACACCCGAAGTGCAAAATGTGAACACGGTGAAAGGCGAATGACAACCTGGTGTTATTCTGAGAAGAGTTACGGCCCCACAGACCCCCTGGAAGAGCTTCAGGGACCCTCGGAATCCCCACCGTCACGTAGGCTGCTCCAAGGACGTGACCTGAACTCGGTTCAGAGATGGACACTCAGGGATCGACGTTGTTGGAAACAATGAAAAATGTGGACCTTGGTCTCAGAGAGGATTTTTTGAATTTGACCTCAAAGGCCAGGGAAGTAAAAGCAAAAATAAAGAAATGGGACTATATCAAACTAAAAAGTTTCTGCACAGCAAAAGAAATCCTCAGCAGAGCAAAGAGGCAACCAACTGAATGGAACATATTTGCAAACGCCACCACCGATAAGAGGCTAATATCCAAAATATGTGAAAACCCATACAACTCAACGATAAAAAAAAAACAAACGATCCAGGTAAAAAGTGGGCAGAAGACCCGAACAGACACTTAACCCACAAAGACATACAAATGACCAATAGATAGATGAAAAGATGCTCAACTTCACTAGCTATTAGGAAAACGCAAATCAAAACCACAATCAGATACCACCTCGCACCTGTTAGAATGGATATTATCAACAAGACGAGTAGTAACGAGTGTTTGAAAGATTGTAGAGAAAAAGGAACCCCCATACATTGCTAATGGAAATGTAAATTCACATAGCCACATGGAAGACAGTACGGAGGCTCCTCAAACAATTAAAAATAGAATTACCATATGACCCAGCCATCCCTCTTCTGGGTATCTGCCCCCCAAATTTGAAAACATTTGTTCATAAAGATATAAGTATCCCTATGATCACTAAAGCATTATTCACAGTGGCCAAGACATAGGAACAACTGAGGTGTCTTTTGATAGATGATAAAGAAGACGTGGCACATACATACAACGGAATATGACTCAGCCGGAAGAAGAGATGACATACTGCCATTTGCGACAACATGGATGGATCTTGAGGTTATTATGCTAAGTTCATAAAGATATAAGTACCCCTATGATCACCGCAGCATTATTCACAGTGGCCAAGACATAGGAACAACTGAGGTGTCTTTTGATAGATGATAAAGAAGAGGTGGCACATACATACAACGGAATATGACTCAGCCGGAAGAAGAGATGACATACTGCCATTTGCGACAACATGGATGGATCTTGAGGTTATTATGCTAAGTGCAATGAGTCAGATGGAAAATGTCGAGAACCGTGTGATTTCACTCATGTGTGGGATATAAAACTGGAAGCAAAAAACAAACAAGGCAAACAAACAAACACACGAAAACTCACAGACACAGACACAGAATGACGGTAACAGGAGGGAAGGGAGGGGCAGGAAGGGGTAAATAAAGGGGCCAAAGACAGTGGCGGAAGGAGACTTGACTGTGGGCGGCGAACACACCATGCAATATGCAGATGATGGATTATAGGATTGTACATTTGAACCCTGTATCATTTTATTAACCAAGGTCAGCCCAATAATCTTAATAAAATTTAAGAAAATTGTAAATACTCGGACAAAACTGGTTAACTAAATGTTGGTGCTTCCATTCCAGGCAATGAACACTACAAAGCAGGTCCGGTGTCAGGAGAAGCAGATGAGAGCCAGAGATCTGCCGCCTGGGGGTGTGTGGGGAAGAGGGGTGCACTCAGGAACAGCATCGTAAGGACGCGGAGTGGGCAGGACTGAGGGAGGCCTCAGCTCATCGCACCTTTCGGAGGCACGCGAAGGGCGGGGGCGCCAGGGCCCTGTGCCCTTGCATGGAGCCGTCACTGGAGAGGGCTGGTTCTCAGTGGACCATGCTGGGGTGGGCTCCACCCTGGTGGGGGGGCTCCACGTGAGCCGAGAGCAGGCGGCTCTCTGCAGCTGCGGGATGTGTGCGTGTTCCAAGTGCTCTTGGGGTACAGTGTCCACGGCAAGCCATCAAGAAAGACAAGCACTCCTGCAGCGTTCAGTGTAAAGAGATGTTTTTAAGTACAGGACAAATTTCTAGTAAGTCCATCTCTGTACTAAAAACTGAAAGATCGTGAGTTTGCATAGAAAGGCTTAGAGAGGTAAACAACACGCTGTTCATAATAGTTACCTCTGGTGGTAGCATTTAAGGGGAACGTCTTTGAAAAATTCTGAATTCTTCTAAACATTTAAACAATTGGCATATATTACCTTTATAGCCATAGAGAGATTTCTAGTTTAAAAAAGAAAGTATGAAAGAAAGGCTTCCTTAGCCACGGTTTTCTGAATGTCATCAGATGGAACATTGCACATCAGCTGTCCAACCACGCTCGTCACCCAGAGAAGCCGAGGGACTCGTCCACATCAAGCGGAAAGCATCTGAGTCCCCTGGGTCTAGAATCCTGTCCTCCCGATTCCTTATTCGGTTCCGCAAAGTGACACCAACCGGGAGCTGAGGCCAGGACACAGGAGGCGCCCCGCGGAGGGTCCGTGGAGCCAGAACTAATGCAGACGATGGAGATGGCCGTGGACGCAGAGAGGAGACCAGCCGAGGCTCGGAGCGGGTCAGGCAGATACAAGGTCCAGAAAGCGAGAGGCCGAGTGCAGGCGAGTAAGGAGCAGGTCAGATGAGGCTGGCACGGAGGCCTGGGCAGCCTCAGCACCTGTCGTAAGCGACGGGACAAGGGAACCCGTCATTCTGGAATGGAAATCTCACTTGAGGCAAACGCATCTGGCTTAATTGTCCAAGGAGACCTAACAGAAGCCAGAACAGCAGCGCAGGAAGTCAGCGTGAAAACTAGTGAATGGATTCAAGAACGAGAAAGGAGCCCTTAGAAATGAAGAATCTTGGACCTGTTTAGGTGACGTTGATGTGCCCCAGGCTGCTGGCGCTCATGTCTGCGTCCAGTCCCGGCTATGGCACGAAGGGCCACCATCAGAAAGTGTCCATCTGATCGTCCACTGATGTGCCCGCTCCGCCCCTCGCCTTGGGTGAGCACCCACTGCGTGCCCGGCAGGCGTTCCCATCGGGCTTCCCGTTCCGGGCACGTGCAGCCGGCTCCCAGCCGCGATCAGGGGACGTTCAAGCAGCATTTCGGGAGACTGAAAAGTGCAGTCGTGAGCTTTGAGAAGCTTCTGGAATTCCGGGATTTACTCCTAGGAACACAGAGAAGCCATCTTTGCAAAATTATTTCACCAAGAGAGTCGTGCCAGGAAGTTCGGGACCGAAGTCTCACGATTCTGCATGAGCAGGAGCGGCCGGGCTGGCGCTCGTGTGGCCCAACGCCAAGGTCGGCCGATGGGGGCCCTGGGGAGGCCGAGCCAAGCCAGGGGACCAGGCACAGAGGCAGAGGAGCCGGGAGTGGGGCAGGGCCGAGCTGCGCCCAGGGGAGCAAACTCCCAGGCGCCTTCCGCCCACAGTGCCAGCCGCAAGCCCCCTGCCCACTGCAGCTTCGGGTCACTCGCCGGAGAGCCGTCTGAAGTCCATTATTACACACAGGGCCCCCTGCCCCGGGCAGGGCCAGGCCTCGGGGTCCACGTGGGAACACTCGCCATGCTCAAGGGACTCAGACCAGGAGATCCAAATGCCACGCGTCTAGCAAGCTCCAGTCCAAGCCGGGCGTGAGCAGGGGGCAGAGAAGGTTTGAGGGGAAGCAGAGGAGGCAGTGGGTCTGACGGGGGCGGGCCTCCCGAAGCCACGGCCTCTCCCGATGAGGGCGAGTCGGAGCGAAGGGGCGTACGGCAGACGGACGCTCTGAAACGCGAGATGAGATTTGTGAGCCTCACGTGGTTTTAGCGCCACTTCCCACGAAAGCGCGACCTGCCCTGGATCGCCCCCCTGCCTCCTCGTCCCTCGTAAGCAAGCCATCCTGCCTTCCAGGGCGGGACGAGTGAATGTTCCGAAAACAGGGTTTCCATCACGTCACCCCCCGATCGAACCCTGCTGTGACTCTGCATTGAGAATTTTTCCTTTTAAATTTTCAAAACTCAGAGACGTTCTCAGTGAAACTTGCGGACTCTGCTTTTGACGCAGGACCAAGAGTTGCAGACACTGACACTAAGAGCGCCCAGGCGTTGGCCCCATGAGAGCCCAGACTAGGACCTCTCGCTGCCCGAGGGTGGCGGGACCGGCCTGCGGGCGGGGCGGCGTCTAGGCCCAGGTACTGCCTGAGTCGGAAGTGTTCTGCTTCCAGGAGAGACAGACAGACAGACAGAGACAGAGAGAGAGACAGAGAGACAGAGAGACAGAGAGATGGAGAGAGAGCGAGAGAGAGCCATCAAGTGGGGAGCCTGTGGAAGGGCGGGGGGTGGAGGGGACTGGCCACCAGGAGATGGGGGCTCACCGGAGGGCAGGAGCTGAACCCTGAGAAGGGGCTGCAGGAGCCGGAAGCGGTTCCCACCGCGGGGGGTGACAACGTTGGCCTGCGGCTCCTGAGACCAGAGAGCACCGCGTGGGCCTGGCTCAGCGGAGCGCGACCTGCTCGGTACGTGACGGCGCCCTGAGCAGAGACGTCCACCTGCTCAGTGACCACAGACACCTCGGTTCTTCCTCACTGTTTGTCCCACCCGAGTCTCTCCTTAGAGGACACAGTCTCTCCTGTGTCCCCAAAATTGGAACCATCGCGTGCTGGTCCCAGTGCTGGGGACACAGCGATGGCCAGCACGGACACAGCCCCTGTCTTCACAAGTCTAGGGCAGGGCTCGGCAGACAGCCCTTGGGTCACTGTCTTTGTAAACAGTTTATTGGCGCACGGCCACCCTCGTTTATTTCTGTGGGGTCGGTGTCTGCTCTCAGAATTCAGCAGCGTAGTTGAGTAGTTGCGACAGAGACCGTATGGCCCACAAAGACTGAAATATTTACACTTAAGGAAAACCTGCCAAGTCACGCTCTAGAGGAATAAATGGGTTGTTACAGTACAGTGCACAGGCCCAGAATCTTGGGGATTCTGGGAATATTGGAGATAATTCATGTCAAGTGCTTAGCACAACACTTGTCGTGTGTGTCATAAAAACCATAGCTCTTGATGCTGAGGAGGAAGTTGGCAAAGACGCTACAGCAGGACGCTAAGCTGTAGAGGGCGTCGGGGTCGGCTTCCTGGGAGGGGCACCGTCTAAGTGACTTCGGGAAGACGAGCCGGCTTCGCCGGTGACTTACAGCTCTCAGGCAGCGGGAGCAGGCGGGAGAGCCAGGAACGAGACAGGAAGGGGTGCGTTTGAGACAAACTCAGCCGAGATGCTCTGGTGGACGTCGGAGATGACACCAGAAGGTCCTTCGGGGCTGGACCGTCAGAGCACACGCGGGGTTCGCCCCGAGGCCCCTGGGAGTTCAGTAAGCATTAACGGGGTTGGCAAAATCAGGGCCGAGGCAGTGGGGATGGAGAGCTGAAGGACGAGGGTCCGGGGGAGCTTGAATGGAATGGACATGGGGGGCGCCGAGGGAGAAAACAAGGAGGAATCCTGGGGTGCCGGCCAGGGTTCTGGGGGGTGATGTGCCACGCGCTGAACGGGGGGGTGGCGAGGGCAGGTAGGTGCACGAGAGGCAAGGTGGGCAAGGAAGGGCAAAGGCCAGTGGGGACATCATACTGGTCAGCGGGGGACATCATACTAGTCAGCGGGGGACATCATACCGGTCAGCGGGGGACCGAAGACACACGCATCAGGATAGCCAAGGGGATGAGGGCGAAGGCGCGAAGGGTAAGGGGGGGCTGACTTAAGAGGCGACAAGGGAAGGCGAAGCTGCCAGAGAATGGAGGTGAAGGGCGGGGCCGGGTACCCGAGGCGGAGAGCACCTGTGCAGGAGGGGACGCGAAGGCCACCTCCAGTCTCCAGGGAGGACGCGGGGGAGGAAACCCGCAACCTCAGCCTCTCGCGACCCGACAGTCTCCTGCCGAAGCAGAGGGCGAGGGAGCCGGCTGGCACGGGCCCCACGGCCAGCCTCCTGGCCACTGAGCGCGGTGGACGAGGGTGGAGACAGAACCACTGCAGGCACAGTGACCCTGAAGGCCCTCGGGGGCCAGCTGTACCTGGCTGGTCTCCTATGCACATCTGAAGCTCAGTGGACAGCGAGCGAAAGTCGCAGAGGGAAAGGAGCCGTCAGCCGGGTCTGCGGCAAGCAGAGGACGGTCCCACTAAGTGGGAAGAAAATCAAGAGGGCGGCTTCCCAAAGCGCCAGGAAGAGGATGTCCCCAAAGAGACAGGTCCCCTGTGTGGCTCCTGGCCGGAGGCGGAGCCAAGAAGGACTAAGCACTGCCCACCCACGTGAGGCCTCGGTGGGGACTGAGGGGCCACGGGGACTTCGCCGAGCTGGAGAGGGAGCCGAGCAAAGCAGAGAAGCCCAACATACCCGCTTCGTCCCTGGCCCAGAGGACACCACGGCTTCTGGGGTTCGGATCCAAATAAACCACTGGGGTCTTAATAAAGGACTACTGAACATCTCATCCGTCTAATTTTTCCCACACTGACGGGGACTAGGGTACCAAGGGAGCACGCTTCCTGGACCACAAAGGAAGTGAAAGTGAGGGGGACACGGTAGGCACAGCCTCGCAGAAAGCCCTAGAAGACTGAGTTCATAAACACACAAGATTTTCCAGGCTGTGTCGAAAGCCCAGCGACGCTGGCCGCTTATAAATAACATGACCTTGAGAAAATTCCTTGGCCCTTCCAGGTCCCGCTCTGACTTCATCCACTAACCGAAGGTCATAATACCCCCTCGGCAGTGTTATGGTGACAATTAAATGGGATGTCAAGTGCCAAGGAGGGACTTGCCTGGCGCAGGTGCACGATACACGCTCACTGCTTCTCTCAACGCCTGTGTTTCTGGGAATGTGAACCTCGCCTCTTCCATCGACGAAGAAGACTGAAAACCTGTGAACTCAAAGGGAGCAACTCAAGCATCATAATAAGGGACTCGAGGTGGCAGACGGTCCTCTCTAAGGTAACAGCACGCCCAAGCGTCTCTGTGCAGGGAGGTTTTAATCTGCAGTCATCTGACAGTGACGTCGTCAACAACGCAGAGCCACACAAGAAAAACGCTCTCTCAGACAGCATTTCACCTGGCATTTAGAGTAGAAGCAGGATCACAACCATTTTTGTCAGGTAACTCAGTCCTTGTTTAATGTCGACTTTAATGAGTTTGAGCCCAGTCGCCTCCATTACCAGAGTTAAGGAAATTAAACCAAACCTGCCGGATAAACGTCCCGCTCCTGGCAAACAGAGGAAGGAGGCGTGAAGAGGAAATTCTGTTCTTTTCAGGATCCCTTAAGTGTTCTCGTTCGACAGGAATTATTTTGTCGTCAACAGATTCGTTACAAATTTATGAACCATTTTAACTTCTTTCTGTTACGTGGGGAACGTTTTCTGGTGAATTTGAAGACATCGTCCAAAGCAGACTCTTACGTGGGAGTTCCCTCAACCCTCCCTGGAGAACGATGCTCTCCTCAGAACTTTATGAGGACAGCCACTTGCGTGTGTCGACGGGAACATAATATTTAGGACGTTTAGAAGTCATCTTCATAATACAAGAAATGGAGTCAAACACCGTGAGATCGTTCCCGCCTGTTGACCCGTGAAAGTGAAAGGAATCATGTGAATAAAGGAAAGGAAATAAAGTTTCCTTAACGAAAACATTTAAGGAAAAAAAAGAAAAAGAAAAGAAGCTTTGCATCCCATCCCCAGTCACGACACTCCCAGGTTATTGTTGGTTAATCTCCTTTTCTTAACCAACACTCAGCCCTGACATTCGGTAGAGGGCACGGCTACCCTCATTACAAACTACTGGAAGAAGCACTATGAGCGTCTAACAAGATGACCACGGTGCAGTCTCCATCGGAGAACTCTAAAACGAGAGGAAAGGGTCGTATGCCCCTTTTTATTGCACAATAAGGTAAACCGAAATATTTTCTTTCGTGTACAAATGTCATCATCTCACATCTGAGCTAAGAGGATGGAAATTAGAACATGATCATTTAGACGGAGTAGCCCTGCAGAGTAGCTTCTGCAGAATGAGCTCTCAAGCTTAAGTTTTCAAGCAATGATTAGACACCTTCCGTGTGCAGTGGCCCTAAGTATGCTTTTCAATCATGACCCAGCAGATCCAGCGAGCACTCAGGGACTCAAGAGGATGACAGCAGCCTTTTGTCAATTAAAACAATCTCAGAAGGAAATGCCGCATGTTAAAAATCCCTGAAAATGAGTAGCATAAAGAAGTTATGACCGAAGCTCCTGCTAATAAAATAAGATATAATAATATAAAAAGAATTGTCCTCATACAACATTCAAGAAAATGGTAAATATTCTTTTTTGGCGAATATCTTGCACATACCATATGGTATTTTGCCTGAATCATATGGAACAGCAGTTGATGCTAACAGACAAGCATAGGGTAAAGAGTTACTAAGTAAATACGCTGAGAATGTTACCTCCTCTGTGTACGCTAGGCCACCACAGTTGGTAGCAAGTCACCTAGTCCGCTACTTGTACCACAGTCGGTAGCAAGTCACCTAGCCCACTTCTTGTAGGAACCAGGTAATCGAGCAGGTCAGTAAGTGTCTTTTTAACCTCCAGCTGTCAGACTGCACTGAAAATAATGAAGCTTGATAAGACAAACAGTGTAAAAGCTTCATTACGATGGATCGACAAGGGCTGAATTTTAACCCAAAGGTAATACTGCGCGTTGATTGAAAAGTTAGCTAATCCGCGTGTTTTTCTATAAAACACGATACCTCACAGAGAAAAATGTGTGCCCAACTGACACGAGAGTTATTGGGTTTGAAACACGTCATCCAGTAAACATTTACGGACGTATATATTTGAATTATACATTATTCAACGAGCATTTACCACTCTGTGCCTCGCACGGCACCAACCCCTGGGGACTCAAACAGGAGGGACGCCACGCCTGACCACGAAGGAAGACAGACATCGACTACGCGGATGGGATCGCTCTAATCAGAGAAATGCGATGACGTATTGGGGGGACCCAGAGGTGACGCGGGAAAATTATTCCCTCTCCCCGAGGGCCAGGGAAGGTCTGCAGAGGAGATGACGTTTGAGTTTGTCTCTGAAAGAAAACAGAGCATGACAAGCGCGGTGGGGAGGAGGGAGATTTGAGGAGGAAGAGACAGGGTGATGTATATATTTAATTTTGTTAATGCTTTTATATATTTATATATGTATATCTAAATACGCAAAGAATATAAATAACTTTATACTCTGTAGATAATATACATTATTTTAAAACATCCTTGGGACACATGCAAGAACTAGAAATATTCTAAAAAGTAAAGAATGTTTAGATCACCTTTTCAGATATCGACGAAGTAAAATTATGAATGTGTGATTAAAAAAAAAACCCCAATCATTTGGAAATAAAACATTTCAGTCCTCTCGCTAACGCTCGAGACAGAAAGAAATCAGAATTGCAACTACAGAGTGTTTGTTTAATAATGACGATGGGAACGGTAAAGGCGAAAACCTTATATGCTTTTTATTATCAAGTCAAAAATATTTAATGCTTGTCATTCACTTAAAAAAATGAAATAGAAAAAGTGAGAAAAACACGATAAAGAAACATAATCAAGATAAAAAGAGAATAATGAAATTGGAATATATTAAAAATTCAAAACACTGACAGGTCTAAGCAATGTTTCTATAAAAAAAAAACAATAAAACAGAAAAACCTCTGGAAAATCTAATCAGGAAAAATGACTGACAACAAAAACACACCGTTACAAGCACAAACATAATCATCTCAGAAGATGGAGAAAAAGCAACTCCATGATAAGTCATTTTAAAGTTTTAACGGAATGCATCATTTTCTTCTGATGTTCGTAAGACAACCAAACTACTTTCGAAAGAAATTGAAAACAAATAAACAAAAGTAATTTTTAACTATTAAGGAGCTAGCAAGAAGTCAAAACTCCAAATAAGCCAGAGAGAAAAAGTTAAATCTATCAAGAATCCGTTTCCAAAATTTAACAAATGAAACCCATTATACCAAATGGGTTTGTGAGGTCTAGCAAATTCCCGGGAAGTAGGTCATTTCTATGTGCTTTTAACCATCCCAGGGCGTAAGAACACACGAAAAACGCCCCAGTTCACTGCCCCAATACGACAGCGCCACACTAGTTGTCCTCTAAGACCTAGCGGCTCTAGTAAAACAGCAAACATTATCGTCTCACCGTTTCTGTGAGTCGGGAATTCAAAAGCAACTCAGGTGGGCGGTGCTGCCCCAGCCTCTCGGGAGGCTGCCGTCAGGATGCTGGCTGGTCTTCCGTCATCTGGAGGCTCGTCTGGGCTGGGGGGCGCAGTGCCAAGCTGGGTCACGCTCATGACTGTGGGCAGACACCTCCGTTCTTCTCCGGCTCTGGGCAGGCGGCCTCAGCCCCTCGCCCGGAAGGCCCTCTGTAGGGCTGCTCGGGTGTCTTCATGCCACGGCCGGCGGCTTCTGGAGTGAGACACGTGAGAATAAAGGGAAAGGGTGACACCTCCCATGACGCAGGCTCAGAGGTCCCACGCTGTCAGCTCTGCTTTGTTCTGGTCATTCGGCGGGGCTCCCCAGGTCCAGGCCACATTGAAGCGGGAGGAGACTTAAGTACCAAGCCTTGAAGGATGGCGTATCAAAGAATTTGTGGACGCAGGTGACTCACATTTCTCCCACGTGCAAAATACACTCACCCCTCCCATGGGTGATGCCCACTTCCTTACAGCACCAGCTCCAAATCCGGGACTCCTCCCCGGAGTCAGGTCCGGGTTTCAGGCACCTCGGACGGAGTTCCATAAGTTCACGTCCTCTCTCCGAGGACCTGTGAACCCTACGGGACACAGCCCCTCGACACCCAGCCCGCAACGGCGGGCGGACATGGGCCAAATGCTGAGGATGCTCTTGTTCAAAGCAGGGACACCACCCTGGAATCCGGCCAGGAAGATGCCGTGGTTTTCCTATCAGAACTTTGTGCTATTTCTGTTTACGACTGCGGCTCTGTCCTCCGGAGTCTCGGTTCTGCGTTCTGACTCATCCTCTCCTTTTCTGTAAAAGATAAGCAAGTTCGCAGGGCACGATTCTCCCGCCTGCTCCCTGCCAGCAGACCTGTTGGGGTTCGATGGCCTCTTTACATTTTGTTCTTCTGGCCTTTTCGTCCAAGTTTTTTCATTTACACCAATACACTTCTTTTGAAAAGTTGGTGGGTCTCCCACAAATTCGATTAGAGATTCATTCTATTAGACCAAAGCCACAGTCTCATATATCTTTGAGATAAATCCTTTTTCGATCTTGAGCTTCTCCAAATGGAAAAATTCTCACTACACTGTTAGCGAATGGCGTCTGTGCATTTACTAACAAATATATTGCTGCTCCCTGACCAGGTAAGGTGTTCGCAGAAATGGGACGATGATTCAGTATTAGAAAATTAACCAGCCCCTTTCTCTTTCCCACAAATCGACCAAAGTATCTCGAAATTGATTTTGAAAAATAAATGAGTGAAAATACGTTCGGAAGACTAAGTGATGAGAGCCAGGAAAGGGCTTAAGAGAAGCGAGAGGATTTGCACTGTGGAATCTCCGAAAAGACGGCCGGATGTTCCACGCCAAACGTGGCGGCACGTGAGCCATGCCGTGGGCGGGCCTGAAACCGTGCAGCGCGGAGGAACAGGCAGGATGTTTGGTGCTGTCCAGGACCTAAGGGGACCCTCTGAAGCCATAAGCTCGGGGGCCACTGAGCAGCCCTCTCTGTCACATTTAATTCCATCACCACCGACCGTGGGAATGACGTTGCCTGCTTCGCATTGCTGCCCCCCGCCTCTCTCCTGCCTCCCTCATATCCATGTCTCTCCCAGCGTCACCGCCTACAGCCCCCTTGAGAGCCCCCTCGATCCAGCCCACGCGCTTGTGCAGATGAGCGGCATCCTACACGTGCGTCTCATTTCTTAGCTTATAGAAGTTAGTCTACGTTCTTCCCTTTTCAGATTTTTACTCCTGGTCTGTTTCACACGGCGTGAATCGCATTGGCACGCACGAACGAGACGTACGTGGTCGTGTCTGCGAGTGTGCAGGATGTCCTCAGAACGCTTGGTTCACCGTTACTTCTTCTAAGATTTGCTTCGATGCCCGTGGATGCCAGGAACACTTTTGCAGCTGAAAGCTGCCTCCGTGGAAAGATGGTCATTCCGCAAGTTCTCATCTCACTCACCCCAAATCCAACTTTCTGTGCTTCGACGACCTCTTCCGGAGTGCATGGGGGCGGGCGAGACCTGGACGGGAGCACGGCCTGTGCCTGCAGCAAGGAGTCCCGGGTCATTGGCCAGCGGGGCCCGAGTCCGGGCTGGGCTAATTCCCAGAACAGAGGGGAGCCGCGGGAAGCTCTTCGCAAGCGACCTTCCACGCCCTGCTCTGGATCAAGCCTGCATCTGTCCCGTGCCCGCGAGTTGTTTCCGAGGGAAGCATTCTCTCTCTCCAACACAGTCCACTCTGAGGATGCCATTCCGAGCCCTTCATCCAGCCCGCCGGCCACCCTTCCATCATTTGACTGAGCACCTGTTATGGGCTGAGATCTAGGTGCTGCAGGGTTATAATGACAGACTAGATAGACCCCAGCAGCCCCGATGGGTAGACTCTGTCCCCAGGGCTAAATCAGGCAGCCTCATGCATGCCACCTCTAAGAACTAGAGCGATTCAGCTCTGGTGTGTCCAAATCCCTTCTTATTGACAAAAACCGTCCAGGCCTCGGTACCAGGCGCTGTTCCCCCAGGAAGCAGGTCTATGAATGCTGGCTGAGGACACAGCCTGCCGAGGTCCTAATCCCACCGCTTCCGTGCTGGGCGGGCAGTGAGCTTGAGAAGCAGGCCAGCCTGGGGGCTACAAGGGGAGGAGCCGAATTTGAGGTCAGAGACAGGGGAGCCAGGAACCCTGGTCAGTCGTGTGGCTTAGGCTGGGGGGTGAGCTCTTTCTCTGTGCTGAACTCACGTGGGTGGCTTTCCCACAAGGTCTTAAAGCACCCCTGAGGAGCCTTCTGACTCAGGGAACACCCCTCCTGAAGGCCTGTCACATGACCAGGGAGTGGCGGGCCTGCCAGAGGCCCTGCAGATCATCAAAGAGAAAGCAGAGTCAGGACACACAACTCAAGACAGCGGCGGTGTGCGTGGACCGTGGCTGGCATTGCCCAGGACAGCCGTCATCCTCACAGCGAGGGTGCCCTCTACCCGGCCTGCTCTGGGGACCCAGCTGCCAGCTGCTCAGGGCCTGAAGCCAGACCCCCTCCAGCAAGCGAGTTCTGGGATGGGCAGAGGGACAGAACCGGAGGCTTGATTTGGTTTGGAAGTTTGAAAGGCTCTGGACCATGCAGTCCAGAGTGTCTCCCTGAGACACTCGCATGGACTTGATCATGGATTTGTCCAAGATCTGAACCAGAACAGAAGATCCTTTGTCCAGTGAATATCCTCGGTAAGACTCACATTAACTGTCACGGCTGGGCAGGGCTCTAGGCAGACATATTTCGGATTCTGGAATTCATTACTAAGGAGCTTAAAGTTTTATTCTAAGAAGAAATTCAGCAAGACAGGCACTTGGATATTCCCAAAGTCGGCATGCTCAGGAGAGAGCCGTATATTAAAGGTTATGTGTTTTAGAGGGTTTTTTTTGTTCTTGTTATTATTGCTGACATAGGTTTCTGCTGACTTCTTTCTAATTCTCACAACTTAGCGTGATGATTTAACTCATTCAGCAATGATCGGTCGTGTACTTAATGTAGGAGGAGCTGGGAATGAGGAGCTAAGGGGAGCCCAAGGACGGTAAAGTAATCGCAGGCCAAGCCCAAGGCGTACCGAGCAAACCTTCCGCGGGAGTGGAGCCCTTCGTCGGGGGTGGGCTGGACAGGGGCGCGGCTGGGTTTGAACTGAGTATCAAAGGAAGCGATGGCCACGGAGTGATGAACACAAGACGAGAAGGCCTGCGGGCAAGGGCGGGTCAGCAGGAGCCAAGGCGGGAAGCGGGGTTGCGTAGACCTACAGAAGGCCGAGTGTGGCGGGTGAGCCCTGAGCCTTAGCCAGACTGGTCCCTCCACCCAGAAGGCGGCAGCCGTGGCCTCCAGGGCCCCCTGCTGGCTCGCAGTGTGCACTGCAGCTCTGTGTGGTTTCAGAAAGCAGTGGGCTCGGTCCTCCCTTTGCAAAGACCAAGGAGGGCCTGACAGCGAGCTGGGCCAGCACACAGGTGGAGACGCTCTGACGTGTTCCTTTAGGTTGCCAATTGACATGCTGCTCCATCCTGGTCACTGCTGCCACCTGTCCCTAAACTGGCTTGGCTGGCCTTGGTTCCAGTAGCCTGCCCCTCCTGGTGGGTCAGGGAGCCCTCCCCGTGGGGCGGGCGGTCTGCAGAGTCTAACCTGAAGACGGTTAGATGCACTTGAAGAGCTGGGTCTGTGCCCTGCTTCCTCTCCTGTCGAGTGGAGATCATCTGGTCCAATAATGCACAGAAATAGTGACCCGAGGACACAAAGCAGCCACTCGACAGGTGTCGTTGCTGTTTTAACGGCTATTTGTTAACAGCGAATTCTGAAGCATCCTGTGCACGTGCACATGCACATACACACACATACACTCACACACTCACACACTCACACACTCACACACTCACACACACACACACACTCACGCATACACTGAAATGCAGAAGTACTAACCTGCCCCCAAGTCCCTGTGGTCTCTTCTGAGGCGTCCCGGGGAGCTTGAGCCCTGGCGTGTCGGTGTGTAAATGGGACCTTGCCCCTCTGGGGAAGCCTTGGCCACATCTAAGTGACAGGATCTTTCAGCGAGGGCTGGGAAAGCTGCCAGTGGTGGCCCACGTGTTCACTCGCATGCCAGCAGGAACGGTGTGGCGCCAGCGTGATCGACGGAACTGGGGAAATTCGTCACTGTGAGACTAGTGCTTTCGCGATGACTGGACCACGCTCAGTCAGAGGAGGTCTTTGTTTACCAGCCTGGGTCCCATACGGGGTGACAGGGGCCCTGAAAGAGGCTGGTCCCACCTCAGACCACAGAAGACCCACGGCCGATCCCCCGAC
>NW_006436291.1:3350174-3353953 GCF_000325575.1 Pteropus alecto
GGGCAACGCGGTGGAAGCGGAAAGCGTGGGCCGCTCGGGGGCCGGGCCGTGTTCTGGCATCGTGTCCTGTGTCCTTTTTCTCTGGTGTGGGGACCGCAGAGGCGTGTGCCGACTCGGAGCCTCCGCCTGGGCCGCCGGGCGACCGCGAGGAGCAGGGCCCGCTCCTGCCCCAGGCGGGTCACGTAGCCTGCGTGAGGACGACGCCTGTGCTGTTTTAAGCCACTTAGGTTTCTGGGTTATGGATGCAGGTGACTGACACACTGTCCCCAGTGCCAGCATTGTGCTAGGGGTGGCCCTCGCTATCACCTCATTACGTCAGTGGATCACGTCCACTTCTGGGGATGCCCATGCTGCTTGGCTGGGAAATAACCCACTGGGGTACGGTCCCCAATGTCCAGCACATAGATTTATATTAGAATCCACATGACTAATACGGTGATGGAGGAGGAGGAGGAGGCGTAGGTTTATTAACTCGTTCGAGGTCACTAATTTGCACACAGAGTAAGTAGTGGAGTAGATTTCAAACCAGGCTGTCAGGTTCAAGAGAGCGAGACCCCAGCCGAGGTAAAGCCCCCAGAGGTCCTTGCTTCATCCCCAGCATCTAGGAAAACAGGCCTGTGCTTTATAGCGAGTAAGGCAAGCTCCGCCCTCTCTCCCGGGCTGAGACAGCACAGGCTCTGGGTTTTCATCCCGGGCCTGCCCGGGCCCGTCCAGGGGCGGAGCGTGGGGTGGCTCTGCCACAGCCACATGTCGCTCAAACTTTTCAGGGCGCCGTCCTCCACTCTGAAATGGGAAGGGAGATACGTTTCTCTGCTTTTCTCCTCACAAGGCAGTTTTCAGGATCCAACGAGATGATAAACGTGAAAGTGTTTTGGAAAGTAATGAGATTAACAACACAACTAAATGACTAAGATAAATTATTATTTTGCATACGATAATAATTCACCATTACCATTTTCTTGGCCCCCTGCTAAGCGTCTCTAGGAAGCCGATAGCAGTGATTAAAGCTTCCATCTCCCCAGACGCAAGGTGGCATTTCCCCGCCTACCTGTGAGATCTGAGAGGGGACGAGTGAGGGGAAGGGCGAGAATTTGCCTCGTGGGAGCCGGGCAAGCCTGGGCAGCTGGTGGCCACGGGCGGGTTTGCCGCTCGTTCTCCGAGCCCGTGACGTTGATGACAGGTTCCCGGTGTGTGCGAAGGAGGCCGAGCTGCAGATGTGCAGCTGGGCCGGGGCGCTGTTTGTCCTCTCTCCCTCCCCCCTGCCCTCCCTCTGCCCTCCCCTCCCTCTCCTCAGATGCCCCTCAGTCTGCTCTTCCTCTGCGGACTGGGTCGTGATGACAGGTTTCCAGTGAACGTGGTCCCGACGTTGCTGCTGACTCCGGAAGCCCGTGCCCTCCCCAGCACATGCACGTGTCCCCAAGCTGTTCCCTGGGCCCCGCTCCAGCTCCACGCCCTCCTCGGGATGACAGACGGAAATGCATGAACGAACCGAGGCTCAGGAATAGGGCAGCGTGAGCGTGAGTTCCCAGACGGCTGTGGGGGTGGGACGGAGGTTGGGGCACCGCTGTCCTCGGGTTGAGGAAAAGGAGCGACGAGGAAGGGGAGAGGGTATTTTTAAGCTGTTTTGTGGGGCTTTGAAAAAACATACCTGCTGGCCCTCGCGCTCCCTTAAATTCGTTGGATTCCTGCAAGACCGTTACTTTCAATTGTACGTTTCTGTCCAGATGTTTCTCTGAATCCACTTTTCTCGATGATCAGCTCACCTCGGGCCCGGGGTTCCATCGACGTGACTCAGAAGCGAGCTCTTTGCACTAAGGACTCTGTGTCTCTTCCCCTAACTCCGGCCAAGTGGCCACAGCGTGGTGACCAGCACTGGCCATGCCCCTCCCGCCAGCAAAGGTGAGCGGTGCCCAGCCTGGGCAGGAGCTGTCGAGGTACGCGTGTCACAGCCTCTGTCTTTCACACACTCATCCGAGAGGGGACGTGAAATGTTGCTACCCGATCCGTTGGCGGGATAACTCGAGTAACTAACAGGCACGGGCCTCGTTAACGGGCTGCAGCGCGAACGGTCATCTGCGGGACCGCAGCTCTGGCTCGTCACGGCCCCGGTGTTAGGAAACGGGCCGCGGCCCGCAGGCCACTTTGTCACACTCGTAGAGAAGAACAAAGCAGCTCAACCTGCTGCGGATTTTCAGTACTTAACACCACCAGTTTGGGAAAGGCTTGGAGCCTGAAGGACAACAGAAGACTCGCTTACCGGGCTGAGTTCTAACAACGTCACCAGGGAGAACACCGGCCCCTCGGCGCCGCAGCCCACTGCCATCTGTCGGCTGGGCTGGCATTAGCTCTTCTGACGAGGGAAGAATCCCACCGTCTTTCCCGAGGCAGAATTCTGGGATTCCTTTCCTACTGCCCCCAAACGTGAGCCTGTCCCCTCCGCGTCCCTTACTTCTGACGGCAATGCTGGCTGGGAGGACCGCCACGCGACAGACCTCGCCGGCGCTGTGGGTTTGGAGCGTCCAGGAGCTGGGCCTGGATCGGTTCCCAAATCGCCGGGTTCCCTCTGACTCTGCAAACCTCCTCTCTCAGCCAGGAGAACGAGGGAGGCTGGGGACAGCGTAGTCCCAGCCTCCGATCTTTGCACGTCACGCCGGCCCGCGTCCCGTGGGGCGGCCTCATCCAAGGGAAGCTGGGAGGAGAACGCCGCAGCCACGGCCCCTCCTGCCACTTCGCCTCTCTGAGCCTCCCTCCCCTGGAGGCGTCAGCCTGCAGGGAGTGGCTGGCCCGTCACCCCGGGGCGAAAATGCCAGGGTTTTCTTGGTATCCACGAACCCTCGTTTTCACTAACGTTTCTGAAAAACCGAGTTCCAGTGTTGCTTTTCCGTTTTCATAGCTTTGCCCCTCTCAAGCTTACTTTTCACGTGAAGAAGCTTTCACAAGGCAGCACAAGCCCCCAGATGTCGTCTGTTCCCTGCAGAGAAACCAAAAATATGTAGGAGCTTAAAAATAACGCTGCCTTTTGCAGGGAGCGCCTCACTCGACATTGAGTGCCTGCCTCTCCAACGCAAGTGTTCATAAAGCTAAATTACCTGTGAGCAAGTATTTTTAAATAGTATAATTTATGCTAATTCAGAAATGTTCTCCTTTCCAAACTGATTATTTTTACCTTTTGAATTGCTGCACTTTGCACGAGTGGCGGCTGCGCACGGGCTCTGTGGTCGAGCATCTCTCCGAGGGGCTTCTGCATTCCCCGTCATGCCCACGCGGTTTCCATGGGAGCACTGGCACGGTATGCCACGTGCCACGGACATGGTCTGTCGTGCTCATGGAAGGACAGACGCCACCGGTGTTGGCTGGTGGTGAGCGTCCTCTCTCAAGGGCAGGGCAGCCACAGGAGAAATCCATTTGCTCCTGCCACGCCGGCACGGAGGGGATGGAGGGGCTAGGGCTGGCCTCTCGGTCCCTCCTGGGGGCACTTCTCCCTTCCTGCTCACCCCCAGCGAGAATCCCAGGGGCTCTGATGACAAGGACACAAACCCAAAGCCCAGTGCCACTTCTGGGAGTGGCTGGCTTTGTCCAAGGCAGTAAATCCCAGGAGCCCCGGTAGCTGTACCTTGCATTCCCCTCCGGGCCCCCCAGGGAGAGAGCTCCACCTGCCCCCACCAGGGGGGGATGGTCCACTCCCAGCCTGCACTTGGCTGATACTCACGGCGCCCCGCCCCTTCCCCTTCCCCAGTGTGGATACCTGCCTCACTGTCTCTGATAATGACCTTAGGACT
>NW_006436291.1:3355093-3364790 GCF_000325575.1 Pteropus alecto
CTCCTCCACGCTCCCCCGTGCTCCTCCACGCTCCTCCATGCTCCTGGCACACGGCTGTACATACTCTCCAGATGTCTTATAAAATGGCATATCCAGTTAAGAGAAAGGATAAAGAATAGATGAAATTCAGCACTTCTCAATACTGAAAATAAACGTTAATTAGTGGCAACAGCTAAACATGTGGCACTAGGTGACCGAGACTGAAGGAGCCCAGGGGGGTGGGCGATGATGCTGGGGGCTCAGGAGCGGGGGGCGGGCAACGCGGTCCTGCAGGATGGCAGGGACATTTGCACGCAGTCCCTGTGTCCCCTTTTACGCTTGGGCCACTGCATTTATAGTCAGAAGACCTGGATAAAACAGATGCTTCTTTGTGTTGGTGAGAGACAAACAGGAAGCACCAATTCTCGCTTATCTGGGAGCCAAGAGTTTTTGGCCCAGCAGGTTCCCTGTTAAATTTTTCTGAGTCATCAGCAACTAAACACAAGTTTAAATAATTCGGAAAAGGCCGATTAACCAAAAAAAAAAAAAAAGAAAAAAGAGAGAGAGAGAGAAAGGTACCTGTTCCCAGGTTTTAAAAAATAAGTAAATTACTATAAAGTAATTAGAGATAAAACTGAAAAGCAAAAAGCTAAAATCCATTACACCAACAAAGATTTCAGTAAACATGAAAGATAAAGGCCAATACCACAGAAGAATCCAGAGCTAAAGATAACAAAAAAGATCAAATCTTTACATAAAAGAACAATCTTAACATTGATTAAGAAATAATTTCTTCAAATACTAGGAAGCAATCTTCAAGCACCAAGGGTGGTTTTTAAATAAGAAAAAGACTTTTTTACTTGTAAAATCGAACTTATAAACTATCTTCTTTTAATAAAGATTCAAAGAAAGTACATATTCAATTGAGTAATTAAAATAAAGATGAATTTATTTTAAATGATGAGAAAGCATTTTGGAAGGCAGGAAAGGAAAGCCCAGACTCGAATGTGTGAAAGCTAAATTTGCCTTTGAGCTTCCTGGCGATCAAAGCAAAAACAGACCATAAACCCCTCTCCACTCTTGTTCCAATGCATGCATTCTCAGTGGGTCATATTACCCCGAAGTGGGTGAAAATGGGTTCTTGGGGGACAAAAAAAAAATCTTATTTTTGTTAATGTACGAAGCATAGACAGACATAAAGTACATAAATAGATACATAATATATCCGTACTATTAACATTTCAGGATGAGGAAACATTAGGAAAAAAATGCCTTGAAAGGCTCCTTGGGAAGCCATAATAAAAAAGGGTTGAGAAACACTGTTTCTGATTAAATGGAAGACACCTTTGAGTCTAGAGAGGCAAGTGCTGCCCCTAAATCCCGTTCCACAAGGAATGTCCCCGGAGACACTTGATAACAGAGGTCACTTTGTCCTCGATCAGTTTTTCAGTCCCACCCTGATTTAAAAGGTGAAGAAATTTTGTGTCTAGAGTTTGAAGTTCACTCTTTTGTGAATACATCTGCATATTTATTATTTACATTAGGAAATTTCCGTAATGTGTAAAATGTGTCGTCAAGTTTTCCTTTCGTAACCATCGTGTTTTTCACATGCTTTCCAGCTCCAGATGTCAGTCTGGGATTCCTGGAAGTTGTTTGTCGGGGTGCGGGGCGGGGGGTGGACGTGGGGAATGCAGATGGGGGTGCGATGTGAGATTCTCCAGGAGGACTTCCTGGAGGAGGCTGTGGTGCAGGAGAGAACAAGAACCCAGATACCACGCCAGACGAAAAACTGTCATTTTCCACAGGGCCAGGAACGATTTTTACAATTTTGGGTGACAGTTCACGTAACGTGAAATGCTATTTGAAAATCACCCACTGTCAGGAGCTGGCCTCGCCACGCTCTCCAGGTTGGTGTGGCAATGCACCTGTTTTAAGATCGTGGCTAACACTCCATTTCTAACATACTTGACGGGGGATGAATATTTACCTGGGTCAAAGAGGAAGGATTTACACAGAGAAAAATTCCACATTCACACGTGTCTAAAATATTCTAGGATGAACTGGGTATTTACAAGTGCAAATAAATGGGGGCAGCTACTCAGGAAGAGAAGACCTCTCGAGCTGCTCGGGGTCTGTGGCAGCCCCCCCAGGCCTGGTCAGCGGGCAGAGAGGTACATCCTTGTGGTTTAAACAGGGCCATGTTTGGAAGCAACATGGGAGCGCACTTCACACGGAAAAGGGGACCCCGTTGCCTCTTTGGTTTCTCGTCACCTGAGGTCCAGAGGAAGCTCTGAAGTCTGAAGTGTCTCAAGTAATTTGACAGGTCCCCATAATCAAAGCCCCCTCGCAGACCGGCACTGGGACGGCAGGAGGGGGCAGAAGGCATGTGGGCAGAGCAGCTAGGCCGGGCGCGAGTGGCTGCTGCACGTGGCCGGACGCTCTGCTGTGCTGTGTGTACAGATGGACACACCGGGGTCCACGCTGGCCCAAATCAGAGACGGTGATGCCCGAGGGAGACGTACACAGATCTAAACGTGGGTCACAAAGCTGGTTAAGGAAGCAGAACAGAAAGAGCCGCAGGTCCGTTTCCCATCGAGAAATAAAAACACAGTATCTCCGACACTGTGAGTCTTTAAATAACATTTTATTTTTTATTGTCAATGATTAACTTTTGAGCCTATTAGAAGAGTATCATGATTACAGTGAATAAAAAAATATAGATGACAGAATAAAAATATTAGGTTATACAAAGTTAGTTTTTTAAAATCATCGTCCACCAACATTTTCTGTACTTTGGAGCTTTGAAAAAAGATCAAAACTTAATTTGCATTTTTTTTTTCATTTCCAGCAGTTAAAAATTAAGAACACGTATTGGGAATCATTTGCGGACACCTATTACGACAAAGAGAAGGACCACAGAAATTAAAATGAGTTCTAAGAACCATCATATATACACCCTACTGTACAGAATGAGGGCAGAAAAGAACTCACCCAATTAAAACCGTCTCTGCTGGTTTACGTATCCTTTCTTTAAAAAGAAAAAAAAAGCTGTTTTTTTTCTATACTCCTAGTCATTTTTCCACTTGATCCAGTATTTTTAATAGTGTTTCCACTCCATAAATTAGTAACTGTTCAGTAGCTGAGAAATATACTATTTTAAATTATACGAAGGAATCGGGGGCTTCCCCCAGCGGCTTGTCCTCAGTTGCCTGGTGTGGGTTGAAGATACGTTCAACCAACGAGAAGTCACACCGTCAGCTGCGGTGGGGAGCGTTTGGTCAAACCTTCTGCACGTGTAAACAGGGGGTTGGCCTAGGAGAAGGGGAGGACTTGGTGATGTCCTGATCTCTCCCACGGAGCTCGACTCAGCTCTTTGCTCATGTGTCATTTGGCACAGAAAGGAAGGGCTTTAGAGCAAGACTGAGGCTCGCTCTCGAAAACACACTCAGAAGCCCCCAATTTTGATAAACGCAACGGTACGTCCCAGACCCATATCTACTTTGCTCCCCAATACGAAAGGCCACGTGCTCGAAGGCTGAAAACGACCTCTTTTGAAGGAAGAGAACGGCCCTGTCAGACGTCGCGGGCCCAGTGAGGTAAGCGCCGGACACAGACACGGAGGGGAGGAGATGAAGCTTGCTCTTCCCGGCTCGTCCTGCCGCTCACTGCACGATCCCGGAGTCCACGGACGTCTGCTTGCGTGTTGTCTTTGGGGGCGGAGGCGGCGGGGTCTTGCTGGGCAGAGGAGGTGGCAGGTGCTGGAAGACATGAACACAGGGACACGCCCATTACTGACGCTCAGGCAGGACAGAAACGGTCTCCAGGTGGGTCTGTCCCTGCCCGGAGGCGGAGAGGAGAAGTCAGCCCGCACCCCCGGCTGTGGCTCGCCCTCTCCCTCGCCCTCGCCGCGGGACTTGGGGCCGGCAGGCCTGCTACACTCAGGGCTGGGCTGCTGCCGGCGACAGGCCTTTCTGGCTTCTCTGTTTAACTGCTTGTCACAAAGCACTTCATAAGTCTGCCCGGCTCTCGAGAGGTGTAACGGCTGCTCTGTGAGTGACGTTTTTAAATCTGACCTAGGGACCCCTGGAAACAGACTGGTTTCAGAACTGGGTGGTTTAAATGGTTAAGAGGAAGTGAATGTGGGCAAAGCAGGACCCCAGGCCACCCAGGGGTCATGGCTGAGCCTTCCTCAATGATGAGGACCTACGGGTCCCTCCTCATGGCCCTGAAGATGCCCCTAAACTGTTCAGGGACAAACAAGCTCTTGGAGACACTCTCCGGGGGTGGGCGAGAGGCCTTCCCTTGCTGTCAAAACTGGAAAGCCACAGGAGAGAGGCCGTGGGTGGCGCCTGCAGCCACCAGCCAAGTGACCTGCTTACACGGTAGTTTTTCGTCCACAGTCTCCACTAAAACTGTAGACGGAAGGGGATGAAGAAGGTTAGGGGGATGTTTAAACTCCTCATGGGGAAACCGCATCTAAAAAGAAATGGCACAGCTGTGTCCCCATAAAGCTTTATTTACAAAAACAGGTGGGAAGCTGGATTTGGCCCATGGGTCACAGTTTGCCAAGAGTGGATTCACGACTGTAAAGGTGATAGACAGAAACCCTGCTTGACGGACCGGCCGGGTGTGCGTGACTGAGGGTGGCTGTCGCCCTCTCGTCTTGGTGCCCTGGTGGCCTTCGCAGACGCCCGACACGGAGGAGGTGGGGCTGCGTGTCGACCGAAGAGGTGAATGAGTGGACGGACGACGACGATGTGAATGGCTGAGTGAAGGAAGAACAGATGAGGCCAGCGAGTGAGCGCGTGTTCCGCCGGGTCCCCGGACAGGGGAGCAGAGGCGCGGGCAGGGCGAACTGCAGCGGAAGCTCGGCGGGGCTGCGGAAGCCTCTCCGGGGAGGGTCGCGGCGAGCTCGACGTGCGAAAGGCTGTTTCGCGGACGGAGGAGGGACGCGGACGGAGGAGGGACACGGCTGTCTCCCAGGCGACCGCACCCGAATCTGCTCCGGATTCGCCAACGAGTAAATGCGAAGACGACCCGGAGTTAACGCAGCGAAGAGGGTAAGTGGGGAAAAACAGGACCGACGTAGTGATGTTAGGACCTCAGGAGAGGAAGGTGACGGGCACATCGGCGAGGAGGGCCAAAGGGACCCCACCCCCCCAGGTCCCACAGACGGTTTCCGGACGCGCCGTGAGCTCCGACGGCCTCTTCCCCTTTTTCGTAATGCAAGCACCGGCCTGAGGCTTGACTGCCCAGGCACTCACGTCCGGGGCACACATGTGGCCACCGTGCCACCAGGCACTGCCCCTCACTGAGGCCCCTTTGTTTAGAGATGTTGGTTGATTTCAATAACTGACCATTTGGGCCACTCTTAAGTTTTGAATTCATCGATAAAGAGCGAGCCCGCCGGAGCCCGAGGCCCCGCCCGGGAGCCCAGTGAGAAGCGGCCCCCCAGGGCCCCGTGGTGCATACGCTCTCTACCTGCCACCTTCCCACGTGGGCCCAGGTTGCCGTGCAATTTCCAGGTCCTGTGAATAATAAACCTTCATTTCTTTTTCAGTTTCCTGATGGTGAGTTACCGTTGAGGGGTGTCTTGCAATCGTAATAAGCACTCCATGCTGGTCTAACCACCGGACTGGTAAGTGACAGGCTAAGACCGGCACAAAACACACGTGACAGTCACAGAGACAGGTCGCCGGCGAGCAACGGAGGGCCAGGCCAACGCGGTCGGATAACCGCGTGCTGCAGATGCCCTTCAGGCCAGATGTGAGGACGGCGGGCTGATGACTAGGAGGCAACATGAGAACCCAGACTGCTGGCCGTAAGAGCCGTTTCGAAAGAAACGACAGCTTAAAGTGGCAATGACTGGAGACAGAGTTGACGACAAGCCCACGGCCAGTCAGCGAGCGTGGCAGGAGCATACAATCACATGGCACGCGTGGCAGAGGAACGATCAGTGTCCCACAGCAGCTCAGGGTCTGCACAAAAAGAGGCCCCCCGGACACACGACCACTTCCAACTGTCACCCGCGGCCACGTCATCGGGACGCAGGCTCACGCTGCAGGTCAATCGAACAAGAAGGAAACAGCAAAGAGACTCAGGAAGTTAATCTAATCGAATCACAACCCCTTTGGAAATGGAGCCAGAGCTTACAGATGCCGGTCCCCTGCTTAACCAGCAGCGCTGGCGCCACTGTCTCAGGATCATGTATCAAAGAGACCGAGATGATAAAATGTTGCTCCCAAGTCGATCTGTAACAAGAGCAGACTCCATCACACTTCCAGGTTCAGGATATTCAGTTCACTAGCGCAGGGGGACCTGTGGGACAGTCCAGCTCTTCCAATGAAAGAAAGATATGAAAATAAAGATGCTGCTGGGAAAACAGCACCCCACCCAGACGATGTTCTCGCCGGTTCTCTGGGCCTCGTTTTGTTCGAACTTGTAATTAGTCAGTCTCCCGTTTCCATGGTTGCAGCAAACAATCCAGCCTCCTGAAACGCCAGTTCCCCATCGCGGCATCTCTAGGGACAGAGGGCCGACCTGAGAGGCACGGCAGCCTCGGAAAGACAACCATCCCTTCGGCATCAGAGATAAAGCCCACAGTTCGTCTGGTTTTCTGATACGAGAGGAATAAATCAAAATACATAGGGCTGTAAACAAGTCCCCACCCTCCTTCACCCTCACGAGATGAGAGATAATAATAAATGTGCAGAACATCCAGTGAACACATCGCCTTAAAAAGAAGCGTGTAGGATTTATATTGTCTTTTAAGGAGAAAAACCTCAGCGCCACGTACAACCTCATGCTCTACACGACTTCCGTGGCCGTATAGTTATGTTATCGGGGCCGAACAGATGCATCAATGGGAAGGAGGATATTTTAGTCTTCGGAATACGCTGACTTCAGTTTATAGCGACGAACCTGGAGGCACCCCTGGGTGACTTGCCCATGTCCCCCGTCCTGCACACGCTGACCTCTGCACACGGCTGGGCAACTGAGAAGCCTGTGTGACGGCAGCCTGGATGGAGAAGCAGGAGAGAAGCGCAGTGGATCCAAAAAGGATGCTTCCGGAACTGTCCACTGGCAGCAGAGGTGCTGGTTTAAATGGCGCTTTAGGACTTTCAGCGAATACCTGCAGTAGCGGGCAGGCCCGCGGCCACGGAGCACCAAGCACGTCAGACAAGGCCGATGGCTACTAGTGACTAAGCTTCTTCCGAGGGGTGCCAGCCTTGGGGGACCAGTGCTGACGAGGGTGGGCAGCCAGCACCTCGAATCTAAATGGGGAGAGGTTCCAAGGAGGCAGAGCTGGGGGCGTGTGGCCTCGGGGAACGGGGCTTTGCCTGAACCGGAGCCGCTTCTCACTTCTGTGCAGATTCTCTGGGGGGCGAGTGCCTGTCCCCGCTGGGAGTGGCTCGTGTGACAGTGTCGCTGCCTGGAGGAACCTCTGGGATGAGGGTTTCTCGAGGGCTGGGTTGGTACCCGCCAGGAGCCCCTGTGCAGCGTGACATGGGCCAGCTTCTTAAAATCAGACAAACCTCTTCAGAGAAAAGCTGCTTTTCAAAATTAAACTTTCACAAGAACTGCGCCTCAAGTGGAATGACCTCAAGGCCACGGGGTTGGCCATTTGACCGCCCGTCAGGAATCCCCGCCCTTCCCCGTTCTGAGGCCACAGCTGGCCATGGGCGTCTGTGCTGTGGGCCTGACAGAACCGCAGATCACACAGACCGGAGCTGTGACCGCCGTGACCTTTCTCCTCACAGTGAAACCCAGGGCAGCCCAGAGAAAACGTGACGTCGGGGAAGAGGGGGAGACGCTGAAGACACGTTTCCGGCCCGACTTACCCGCTGGTGGGGCGGAGGGGGCGGGGCCGCTGGCGAGCCCGGCAAGTCGGGGGTGTCCGCCAGGTACCCGTAGTCTGTCGTGCCGCCTTTCAGGGGCAGGGGCGGTGGGACCTCGGCCGCGTCCGTCCCAGCCATGCCATTCAGCTCCACACCTGGAACACGGGTGGTTTAAGGTCACAGCCACGTCCCCATGGGTGACAACACAGGCGTGGCTGCTCCGCCACCTCTCCCGGGGAGTGGCGGGGAGACAGGACACTCTGTGCCCCGGAAATGCTTGTCAGTGGGGCAGAGGAGGGAGCGTGGAGGGGTCGGAGAGTCAGAAGGCAGGGGTCCCGTCCCGTCCTCGTGGCATGTTCCAGAAAGAAACGAGTACCACGAGGCATCTAAAACCAGGGCTTGAAGGAGGCATCGGTCCCCCACGGAAAAGCAGCCACAGGACCCCCTGGCCCCTCTGCCTCCGGAGCATCTAAACGGCTGGGTGTCACCAGGACAGTGTCCACCTGCCGTGGTCAAAGCCCAGCCAGGACCCTGCACCCAGCCTCCCCAGGGCCTCCCGAAGCAGGTCCAACGATGCGCCACACAACCGCCCGCCTTTCAGACCTCCGTGGACGGGAGGAACCCCGAAATGCAGCTACCGGCAGGAGGTGCGCCTGTCGCTTTAAATCAGCCAAGGGGACGGAAGTCCAGCTGATCCCTAACGTAAGCTGAAAAAGCAGCTCTTTGCAAGTAGAGCAGCGATCTCGTTAAACAGCACATTTTCTCAACCCTCAGTGAGACTTAGAAATAATTTGTTTTCCTTTTATGTTAAAGAGAAGAAAATGGACATTTTTGCTGACGGGTCTCTTTTGGCGTTTTCCTGATGGTCCATGTGATGAAAAATCCTTCATTAGGAAAATGCTTCCTAGGAGGAGTCCTGCCAGTTTCTATGGAAACCTTGCAGCTGAGTCCCGGGGGCGGGCCGGAGGCCTCCGACTGGAGAGTGCCCTCAGGATCGGTGGCTGCTTGGTCATCTTTATCGTGGCAAATATAATATCGACATACGATTTGCCATTTTAACCATTTAAAGTGTACCCATCGCTGGCATTTCTTATACTCATCATGTGTGATCATCACCACTATCTGTTTCCAAAATTTTTTTATCACTCCAAATGCGAAGTCTCCACTCCTAAGGTGGAGCCTGGCCAGACCCCAGGCTTTTCATTCAGGAAACTCGGCGGGCGCAAGACTGAGGTCTGGCCTCCTTAGCTGAAGTCCCGAGGGATACTGCCCGTGAGTCGGGTGCTCACGGACACCCGTCCCTGTCTGCCGCAGGGGAGGGAGTGGGTCTAACTTTAGAGGCTTCGGTCAAGGGGGACGTCACAGGAACTCAGATGCGGAGAATGTCCCACTTACTGGGCTGCAGACTGAAGCTCAGCTTGGCCCGCGGTGTGACGGGAGGGGGTGTCTGCTGGGAGGACGGTGAAGTCGGGGACACTGAAAAGCGCCTTTCACCTCCGATGGCATTGATCACCTGGCTCTTCGGCCTCTGGGGCCGCAGGGGACTTATCTGTGTTGGAAGGACAGAAAGAGCATAGTTAGGGTTTGTCATGGGCTGGGTCGTGACGCCTCAAAATCCATTGAAATCCTAACCCCCAGTGCCCGTGAATGTGGCTGTCCCTGGAAACAGGGTCTTTGCAGATGATCAAGTTAAGGTGAGGTCACTAGGGTGAACCTAATCGGATATGACTGACGTCATAAAAAGGGGACATTCGGGCAAAGACGCGTGCACAGAGGAAGAACACCATGTGGACATGAAGGCAGAGATTGGGGCGATACTTCTGCAAGCCAAGGAACCGAAGCTTGCCAGGGAGCCCCCAGAAGCTGGCAGCGGGTGGGGA
>NW_006436291.1:3365107-3390542 GCF_000325575.1 Pteropus alecto
AGCTGAGCAGGTGGGCCGCGCTGCGTGCTCTCTGAGTGGCCTGCAAAGGCAGGGCCCATGTGGACACACCTGACGCAGGGAGGAGGGTGGAAGGCTTAAGCCCTTCAGTAAGTGGGGGGGTTGAGGGGACACAGGTCACTCCCAGAACCATACTATGCCAACGAAGCAGACCCCAGAGAACAGGCATCACCTGTCACGTGCTGAAGCGGTGAGCTCCCTGCAGCCTGGCTGGGCTCTGGGCTCTCCTTGGGTGGGTGTGAGTGTGGAGTGGCCCCAGGGGATCAGGCACTGGTCAGGCGCTTCTCCCATACTTCCCACCAGACCCCAGACTCAGAGAGCAAAGGATGTTTTTGACTCCTGAGATGGCACCCACCCCCACTCCAGGCATTGAGGGGCTTGGCTAAACGTGAAATTGTCGATGATACAAATCGAGTAGGAAGCTAACCCAGGCCCATGGAGTGACCAGAGAAGCTCGGGGAGGCCAGGTGGGAGGCAAAGCGTAGTGGCAGGCCCAGAGGGCCGCGGACACTCGGGGGCGCGGGTGTGGCCTCGGGGAGAGGGGCTGCTGCTTCTGCCCCAGCGAACCTCCCTCCCAGGGGTCCCCTACTGGCCCACCTGCTCGGCCCTTCCAAGGCACAGAGGCTTGTGTGAGAAGGCTAGGTGCCTAAGTGCTCACAGGCCCTGCCGGCACCTGTCCCCTGCAGGAGGCTCCTTTGTGGGCATACAGGTGGCTGGGCTGGACCAAGAACAGTAAGTCTGGCCTCAGCGGGAGGTCAGGGTCCTAGCTCCTGAAGCTGCAGCTGTGGTCACTCTGAGAACCGTCACAGACCACAGGAAGGTCATGGTTCCGTGCTGACCTGGCGCGTTTGCTGAGGGTATGTTGGGTCAGCCGGGGTGGTGGGGGACACAATTTGCTGAACTCGGCCTGTCTTTGCTAGCGTCCTTGCCGGCAGACAGGGCTGCAGCGGGGAGGGGCTGAACTGGTACTGTGACGGCCGAGTGCCCACTACGTCCTGTGACTTCTTTTCACACAGCTCTGCTGCCGGCTCAGCTTCTGAGGCCCCTGTTTTAACCGCTTAAAAGGAGCTTAGATGAAACTGTCCTGAAGACTTGCATAGTGTCTGGCCCTCACTAAATGTTCAAAATATGTCTGTTCACATGCCCAGCCAGTTACGATGTCTCAGGACTTGAGAGCTCTCTCCTGGGCTTCAGAGCAGGGGATCTTGGCCAGTCCCTGAGTGGTCACTGGCACCTCAACTTTCTAGAATAGTAGACTGAACGTTGGGGTTCATCGGAAACTTCTTAATCCCCCCGCTGGAGGCCCAGCACTAACTGGGCACTAACGCTGGCCTCTGGCCGGTCCCTCCCCTGCGTCCTGACACCCCTGGCCACCAGCGTGCTGCAGGGAAACACCACAGCCCAGGGGCAGCTGAGCTGCGTCCAAAGACCTCAGAAGGGCGTCCGCCTTCCAGACGTCCACGCTGTGTCCTCAGGCCTGCCTTCTGCCCCCACGCAGCCGGGCGGCCTGTGACATGGTCCACATGGAACACACCCTCTGCTGTTCAGGGTACAGACACACCGTGAAGTTCATCTTCTTGAAGGTGGCCCCATCCCAGCCCTTTGACCAAGCAACTCTTCAGTCACAGCCAGGACAGGTCACGGGCCCCTGCCCAGGCTAGTGAGAGAAGACCTGGGCACATTCTTGGCCACCACACGAATGCCCATCTGTTTCTAGGGGGAGGTGGCTCTAAGCCTCCTGCTGGGGGCGGGCCCACCTAGTCCCTTTGGAATGGGGACCGTGACAGCCAAGCGTGCTCCAGGGAAGCTCTGGGATGCCCTACAGCATTGGGCCACGGAAGGGCAAGGCTGAGGGAGACCTAGCTTGTCACGTGACCATTTTACGGCGGATTCGGCGACCTCCGATTGCCAGCCCCGCCACGGAGCGGGGGCCGCTTCGCGGGACGTTACCGTTTCCGACAGGATCACGGCCTCGGACTGCTGCAGGGGCGCGTCGGCGGGTTTGAGTTCTTTGTCGAACGCCTCCTGATGCTTGCTGTTCCGCTTCTCCTTCTTCTTGTCCTTCTTGTCCTTCTCCGGGTCGTCCTTGTCCAGCTTGTCCTGGGACCTGGAGTGCATTTTCTTTGGCAGGAGGGGCTCCAGAGCGAACCTACGGGAAACGGCAGTTTAAATCACTGGCATCGTTCCAGGAGAGCACAGTGTCACCCGGCAACACGCATAGTCACCCACGGGAGACCTCAGCGCCGGCAGGAACTGCCGGATCGTACGAGGCGAGGAACGGTTCTGAGAGGCTGCGGGGACTCGGGGTGCACGTCAGCCAAGCACAATGGCTGGACCACGTTTGCTCATCACAAACAACAAACTGGGGAAAAGCCCCGCTCTTACGGGATGGAGTGCATGGGACGTCTGACTGGGTATGTGACGATGCTGAACGATTCTGTTGATCTGTGAGGGGAGGGTGGTGTCTGGGGTCCATTTCAAAGGGAGCCCTCACCTTTAAGGGGTCCTACTGAAGTGTTCACAAATGCAATGGGGCAAAGGAGGCTGGTATCTGGATTCAGACCCGGTGTCTGTGGCTAGTTTAAGATCACAGGCATGCCGGTCGCTTGAACTTGGACGGCCCAGTGACAAGCCAGCTGGCTCCAGCTGGCTCCAGCTGGCTCCAGCTTACAGGCAGTGGAGATGCCTTCAGGTCTTCGGCCAAGAACTAAGCTAGAGACCGAGGACCTGGATTCTAGCTCCGCCACCTACTGGTAAGTCTCGGCATTGTCTGACCACCGTGGTTAGATGGGATGTCCCCAGTCACAAGATGAAATAAGGACACCATCAACCCTCAGCCCACTGACACCAACCAGATGCCGTAAAAACACGTAAAGGGTCAGCGTCCTGAGTAAATGGATCTTGGACTGGTTTCTAAGGCACATGTCATACCTGCGTGTGCACACACATCTGCACGCAACTGCAGGGCCCACCCTGTTTCTGTCCTGCTAAGTCTTATCAGGAAAGGGAAGAAATGGGTCCAATTCTAAGACTGGAACCTCATCCTCTGCATCAGGACGGAGGTAAGCGAGAAGGCCAATGTGGTAAAGGCATGAAAACAGCTTTAAAACCTTACAGCGTTAACTCACAGGCAAAGTATTATCATGAGGATTTCACATTTTCAAAATATAGCATGTGAAAATGGTAAACTCTTTTATTTTTTAAAATATTTTTTAGGTGAGGCAAAACTTGGTTGACTTCACAGACTGCAAGGACCTTGTCAGCTTACAATCAATCCTTCCTTCCTTCCTTCCTTCCCTCCCTCCCTCCCTCCTTCCTTCCTTCCTTCCTTGTTTACGCCTGCTTAGCTTCCGAGATCAGATGGGATCCGGCTGGTTCAGGGTTGCATGGCCGTAGATAGGTAAACCTTTTTAAAAGAGCTATCATCTCTTAACAGGAATTACTGTCATACAGTCGTAGAAGAAAAACAGCCTGTATTGTGGTCTCTGATCAATGTCTTTGGAACTGTGGGCTGCACATCTTTTCCACATGATTGACAGACGCAGAAGAGGGAGCCAGAGAAGTCGCAGAAGCTCCCTGGCCTCAAGCTGCCCAGTGCCCAGCCATTGCTGAGCTTGGCGACAGGGCAAACCTCAGTCCCCATCACATGCACTGGGGACAGGGAGCCTGCCCGAGCCTACCCTTGGGAATGCCCAGGCCTCACAGTGACCTGACATGGTTCCCTGGACCACCCTGTGAATACCCTGGCTTCTTCACAGGAGACCGAAAGAGAAAGAAACTTAGAAAGCCAGGCACGTCTTCGTCCTAACTGGGGTTTATGTTAAACTCTTTGTGAAGAGAACGTTGAGAACAAAACCTGCTGCTCTGATTAAGGCCATGCCAGCACCCTGGCTCCCCACACGGGACGGTGACATGGGGATCATGGTTCAGATGGAGCGTTCAGCAAACCACACTGCGAATCCACGGAAGACACAGACGGCTGAGAGCAAACCGCATCTCCTACTCTTTGTTTCTCCCGGGCAAACGGGACGGGTGGCTGGATTCGTTGTCATCGAGGCCCATACTATTTAAAGAGTGATGGTACTGAAGATATAGCCATTGATTATCACTAGCTGCTCACATCACTGAGAGAGAGACGGGATGACATATGTCCCTCTGCACGGAAGGACCTCTGAAGTTGTCCTGTCCCCAAATCAAACCGGATCGCGATCAAGCCTCTAGATGCCACTACCAGTCTGCAGAGACTGTGGGGGGCAGAAACCCACGGCAACCGGCAAGGCAGGGGCTACGACCAGCAAAACCCAGACCACAGGATAAGCAACCTGGATTTTTCAAGAAGCAACTTATTAGAAAAAGAAAAAAGGTAGAAAGAGAAATCTATTGATTAAAAGAGAATTAAAAAGATACAGCAATCAGCTGCATGGTGAGAATCTTATCTGGATCGGTTTCAAATAAATAAACTTAAAAAAACATGACACTTATGATAATTGGAAATTAACGTCAATATTTGCTGATACTATCAAATAACTGTTAATTTTTTCTGTGTGATAAATAGTTTTTTAATTTTTTTTTTAAGTTCTTACTTTTTAGTTCACACTGAAATATTTAGGGATCAAATGACATGATGTTTGAGATTTGCTTTAAAACAATATGGGAGCGGAAGGGGGGTTGGATACGGATCGAAATAAGACTGGCCAGGAGTTGATGAGCATCGAGGCTGGCTGACGGGCACAGAGCCTCATTATAATATTCTGTCTACTCTGTATATAACTGAATAAGAAAAAACTTAAAAAGGTCAGATGAAATATACCCGGTCTTTCCAAAAGGATACACACTAACCAGGAAATCAACATCCATTAGGTGTGAAATGATATCTATCTCTTATAAGCAATAATAAAATATTTTATGATTTTATTCTAGGTTTTACAGAACTTGAGACAACTAATGTAAGAAGAAAGGATCCGATTGAATTCTGGACATCGCTGGGCTCAGGGAGAAGACATGGGCCATGAGATACGGACAAGGACACAAAGAACCACAAGGCGGACGGGTCGAGTTTTACATTTTTCGCCTCGTGAGAAGCAACTGGCCACAGGACGCGCTACGCTCTGCAGGAGGCTGCGCCGTTGGTGACCAAAGCTTCATTTTCTCTACATTAGTTACATGCCTGAGGATGCACAAGAACCTGGACTCTATCGAAGATGCCTTATAGTTCAAGGTTAACAAGAGCCTCCCAGGGAGGAGGAGACGTGCCATGCTCACGTCCTCACACGCGCAGCACGCCCCGCTTTTACTCAAAACCTCCAGACCGATTTCCACCCTCAGCCCTAGTTCTCGGAGATACAAAACCTTTTCCCAGCTAGCCTGGGGATTTTTGTGGGGAGAAGCTGACTTAAATTTCTTTAGCTATCTTGTTCTAAGTGACAAGCACCCATGATTTAAACCCCTCTAAATTGAGAAATTTCCATGTGGACTTGACCTTATAAGTAGCAGACACCGATAAAAATAATTGCTGAGGAAAAAAAATGGAAGTATAGTCTTCTGTTCTCCACCGGGCACTTGGTTGTTGACAAAAAAGGGCACTCGGGGTTGAGTGTCCCTTGGGTGCTCTGAAAGTTTGTGTCTGCCTGTCACAGGGCCCAGGGCCTGTGGGGCTGGATGATGAACTGTCCCCCAAACAGGGTGGGACAAGCACTCGGCTGTGCAAACTCGACGGTAGGACAATTAGAAGCTCTCCTCTGATGTTTAAATTGCATGCCACATTTTTCTTTTTGTAGAAGATGAACAAACTTTACATGTCTGCTACTCAAAAGCACCAAAAAAAATCAACATGGCGGTTCTCTCTGAACACTGAGTTAACGGGAGAGACTCGGTGACGGCTCAGCAGGTGCCAAACGGTCGACTTGGTCCCTGGTCCCTTCTTGGCTGCTTCGTGCTTTCTGGTGCTGCAGAGCGAAAATGGGTCCCCAAAGAGGTTTTGCAGAAAAAAATGGCCCCGCCCACCCTCACATAAGCCTGGCTGTGTGTGACAGTCCTGCCCTCCTGGTGTGACATGACGGAAGTGAACCAGAGACGCACAGGACAAGCTTGTCCTGGACTACGGCACGCTCCCTCCAGGACACGGGAAGAGGGATGCGCACTCGCCGGAGGTCCTAAGATCCGATGGAACCTGACCCAAACTGGTACCCGGAGTGAGGGCTTTTCTCTCCAACACTCACGAGGCCCTGAGGGTATAACTGGGCATTGCGCTCTTCAAGTCCTGGCGGGGGGGTCTCAGTTTCAAACGCAGTTTTAATTTTAAAACATCCTCTCCATTGTGACAAAACCAACCCAGGGCCCCAGGTAGCTGCTCGGGTCCCTCCAAGCCCTGTCCCTCACGCCGAGACTGACTCACCCGTCGGAGCCCGGCCTGGACGGCGTGCTGTCCGATGACAGGGAGGAGATGGAAGCCACCGACAGCGGCCGCGAAGAGGAAGGCATCGTAAAGGACCGTACCATGGACCTGGGGCGGCTGCCTCGTCTGTCGTCCAGGCTGGAGGGCTGAGGGGGCAGGAGAGAGAGGGAGGAGGGGGGAAGGCTTGTCTGACGTCTATTCCCAGACTTCTGGCCTGGCACGGTCAGAATCTTGGGTCTAAGTGTCTCAGCGGCCTGGACTCTAGCCCCAAATTGCCCACTTTTATGAACAGTACACATTCCCGATCAGAGTCGAAGATGAAAACGATTATGTGGGGGATTTTTGAAACCCAATTCGATATCGTGAAAAATACCAGAAAGCACTTTCTTGGCTTTTATAAATTTAAATATGGTTTTCTTTACTAAGACCACAATGTATCTATCGATTTGTTCCAAAGTCATAGTAGAATGTATGGACCAGAAAATTTAATTTATAGAGTAACATCTAGAATGCGATTAAAGAATCTGCAGGATCTCTAGATGAGCTTTGTGGACCTCCGCATGTCGACAAACCGTGCAGGTCGCCAAGAAACATGGGCGCGTGATGACTGAACCTCTCTAGACTGAAATAAGCTGCTCCTGCCCCTTAACTAAGGTGGGGTCCTCCCTGGCCGTGGCTGGTGGAGAGCATCAGGTGAAGCCACGGCTGGAGCCGCTGACAGTGGGCTAGTGACGCAGTCTCAAGAAAAATGGTGTCTGGATAGTTTTCAATCTTCTTCGACACATTTTTGTAATATTACCAAAACAAGTGTCCCTGAAATACACCACGTCAACCTCTAATTAGCCAGAAAATGCTAGGATATCTGCACCTGAGCCAGATGTTGGCACATCTGGGGCCGCAGCTGCTGCAGAAGCCCCTTTTTCTCTTTCTTTCTGTTTTTGAAGACGTGGAAACTAAATTCCTGTAGGGCACGTGCTCACTGCGTGGCTTCGGCAGCCCCGTCCCTCATCCCCATGCCACCAAAGCTGCTTCTCGTTCAGCCGGTCACCTTAAGGAGACCTGCTTGGGACCAAAGCTGATTATAGACTGTGTAACGCCACTTCCACATCTGAAAACTGGGCCTGTTCCTTACACGCAGTTTTACACGTGAAATAGAATTTGATCTGTACACTGTCTCTTTAATAAAAATAGGTTCGAAATTGCAAAAGAATAGTTTAGAAGCAGGAGTTGGTAAGCTTTTTCTGTCAAGGGCCAGAGAATCAGTATTTTAGCCTTGGAGACCATGAGGTCTCTGTCTCTACTGCTCGACAATGCAGAAAGAAGTGCTCATGGCCGCTTGCCAATAAAACTTTATTTACAAAAGAAGTGGCGGGCCACAGTTCGCCAGCCACACGCAGCAGGAGTGAGGCAGCGTAGAGGGTCTGCTCAGTGCTGGGTTCAGCGCCGATGACGGTGACACTGCACAGACCCAGGGAGACGTCCTGTGTCATTAACTGGCCTTCACGAGCCAACTAAAAAGGAAACGGTCCCTTGCAGACTAGCCCGAGCTGTGAAAACACTTCTCATTCAAAAGCTGAGATCGTCTTTCAGGCTTTTCTGAAACACTTCCTAGGGCGATCCAAGGCCTGCTCCTGAATGTCCACATACCCGGCCTCCTGGCGGGGCCCTGGGGCCTGTTTCGCGTCCCTCTGTCTCTGACGCGTCCCGCCTGCTGCTCCAGGCCCGTTTTGACTGCTCGCCCCCGCCGTGGGCACCACCGGCCCGACACGGCCATCCCCCTTGTCTCTGCCCTCTCCGCGGGCCCTGGACGCTCTTTGTGCTTTGAATGACACCTGTTCGCAACCCCAAGCCCACGCGCCCCATGCCGTTTCCAGTGCATGGGTTCTGAGGACGGCTCAGAGGCGGAAACCCACTTTGCAGAAACCAGGAGCTGGTCTTGCTGAACGCTCAGTCCACGCACCGCCCACCGTCGTGAAGGGGCTTCCTGCCTCCCCCTCCCCAATCCCACCCGCCCTTCCTGGGCCCAGGTGCAGAGCAGAAGGGGAGAGGGCCGGCAGCTCGTGCTCAGGTGCGTTTCGGGGTCAGAGAAAACTGCCTCCACGTTCCGTCACCGGCTGGGCAGGTGGGGACGCGGCGTCCTAGGAAACACGGTGAGTGCACGGCGGAGAAGCGGCGAGGCCTGTCCGCCATTTGGGCGCGGCGAGCCCCGCTCCCAGGGGCGCCCAGCACGGCAGTTTCCACGTCCCTGATGAGATGACCTCCGCGGCAGCCATGGGGCCGCGAGCGCAGAGTGAGGGGCACGCAGCGCTGAGTCGGCCACGGACCGGGGGGTGGAGATGGCCGACATGACGACCGCACTCCGGCCACCTGAGCAGCCTCTTCCTGACCGCGGAGGGCTGGCGCGTGTCCTGACAGCAGCCCGGCGGGAGTGAAGGCAGGGGCAGCAGGGGCGGCTCTGGCTGAGGGACAGGAGCCACTCGGGGGCTCGTCTTGAAGGGTGCCCCTGGGTGGCCGTGGGCTCTGCTGGCCTCGACTCCTGCTCGACGGGGCGGAGACGCCAGACTCTGGGAACCAGGGTGCTTCCTCCTCCCTCTGGAGCAGCGGCCTCTCCCCGTCCTGACAGGTCGCCTAGTGACCGAGACCTCGTCCGCGCAGCGGGGCTGGCTGGGCGCGGGGCGGTTAGCGCGAGCCTGGAATTCTGGCTCCAGCCATCATGTGACCTCGCACAACACGGGGAGCTGCTGAGCCTCGGCTCCCCCCGAGCGGGCAGGGAAGGGCCGTCGCGGGTGAGGCCCGCCAGGCTGGGCACACTCGATGGCAGCTTCCCTCGTCCTCGCCGTGTCGCTGCTGTGGCCGAAGCCACCCTCCCCTCAGCTCTCCCACCGGGAGTGCACCTTGTCCTCCTGATGATGTCACAGTTCACCTGTGGTTCCAGGCTAAGCCGTCGTGCCCGCCTCGACCCGCCTAGCTGCTTGCTGCCCGCTGCGTCGTGGCGGGTGGTGTAGCTGAATTTAGCCCTGGTGGCCAGCGTTTCATGAGGTTGGGTGAGAAGCAGGTGAGCTTCTTAGAATTCTGGACACATTCATTCCTTTCTGAAGGCTGCACGAAGACCCCTGGGGGCAGGAAATCCACAGGGGGTGATGTGCTGGCCCCTGGGAGTGGGCACACGGGGAGGTAGGTCTGGGTGGGAGAGGGAGGGAGGTGGACAGGGCCAAGTGAGGGGAGTGTTAGGAGCCAACCCCTCAGAGGCCACGGAGTGGGGGGCAGGGGGGACCTGAGGGACCAGCAGTCACACGGTCGGCTCCACGTCCCCAGCGGAACCTGGCACTATGGCTGTCCTCCAGCCTTGTAAGCCGGCTCCCGTCCCCAGCACACAGAACAGGTGAAGCTGGACGTCTCCACGGAGGCAGGGCGGTCAGCTCAACCCCCCACCCCACACCCGCTCCCAGCAGCCTCCGGGGAACGCCCGGGCTCCACAGACCCCGGCAGGAAAGTCACTAGGACGGGCCCCTCCCACTGGCCAGAGAGGAGGTGGAAAGTGGTGGGGACGATGCCTTCTCAGACTGGGGTGCCAGGCTAATGGCCAGCCAAGGACAGCTGCCCAGGAACAGGAGAAACTGTCCTTAAGCAGGGAGACGCCCCACCACCTACACGATTCCCCCGCCGTCCTGCCCGGCTGCCCGTCTCCCCCGGGCCCCGCAGCGAGCTTGCACGGAAATAATGAACTGGAGGACAAAATGGGACATGCAGGATGTTTGCTGAGCAAGACAGGTCTCCGTCATTCTGAAATGCACTTGAAATAAGCGATGGAGAGGGAGCTTTTCACTGAGTAAGAAAACTCTGAGACTGCACAAGCGCTGACTTCTTAGACGGAATTGAAAGTGGTGTCACTTTGGGAGAGGTGCGTTACGGTGCACTGAAACCCTGCCCTCGACGCTGACCGTGATGAGCCGCGGGCTCCGGAGCCGTCACGTGCCGCTCGAGGTGTCGGACGTGCACGAAGGATGTTTCGAGGTGGACCTTTGGCGTGGACCCAGCGGGAGCACGCCCTGATGGCCCGCCCGCTTGCTTGCCCAAGCCACCCGCGGGGCCGGCTGAGCCTTCGGGAGGGCCCAGCAGCCGCGCTCCTCCTGGCTTCGGCAGGTTCAGGCCGCCTGGGCCCAGGACCCGGCCACTGCCAGCAGGGGTGCAGAGGGCGTGGGAGCAGGGCGTGTAGGCACAGCCCAGTTACCCCCTCGGGGACGGGGCTGGTCCCCTCCATGTCTCCCACCACGAAGGCAGGAGAGTAGTGTAGGTGACAGAGGTAGACTGAACGCACAGACTGGGGACAGACGGGTGGGCTTCACGCTCTGGGTCAACCACCCGCTGGGCAGCGACTGCGGGCCCGTTACCCTTCCCACGTCTCATTTCCCCATCTGTCAAACGGAGACAAGCTCAGTGCCTCCTGAGACTGTTACCTGGATTAAGTAAACTCACGTCTGCAAGACACGCGGGGAGCTCCAGCACAGGGCAAGCCCTGAGCTAGTGTTTGCTGCGCAAGACGTGCGTAGGGAAGAAAGACGTGAGTGCAACAGACAGCTGTAGAGGAGAGCGGACAGGTGGGGCCGGGCCGACAGACGGACCAACGGCACAGGGAACCGGACGCCGGTTCTTCAGGAAGCAGAGGACAGTGCCGAGTGTCGCGAGAACCGGTGACTCCCGGCAGTGTGCCTTTTTTCTGCAGGAAACGGGAGACCTGCACGCAGGACCCCTCGGGGCACCCATCGGTGCCGGCGGGCATGGGATGGGCGCCAGCAGGTGTGAGGGGGGCCTTGCTGCTGCCTAACACCTGGCGCTGCTGCCGGCCTCTGAACAGCGCGGGGGGCGCCTGGGGTGCTGGGCCGGACCCTGCAGAGCCCCAGGCAGCCACGGAACCCACCGAGGCTCCCAGAGACGGTGAGTAAGGGCGGAAGTGGTGCCCTGAACCACACACCGCGGAGCACCCGGGGGAGGGGCCTGGCCATGTCCCCAGAGCCGCTAAGGCGCACTCATGAAGACTGCCTCGAGCCTCCTGTAAGGCTCAAACCGCGAGGAGTTTTTGCGTCATCCAAAGTCCCAAGCTGCTGGTTTACCGCGCTGCTGATCCCAGCCCCTGCTCAGAAACCGTCAGGGACTCAGCAAAACCCGGTTCCGCCCGTCGTCCCGGAGCGGGGCCTCCTGCCCGGGCTGGTGTGCGGGCTCTGGCGGCTGGGCACCTTCCCACCTCCCGCTCCGACTTCTCTCTGCCCGAGGCACGCCGTGTGTGCCCGGCTCCGGGCCTGCGTCCAAATTCTCGCCCGGCCCTGCTGAGGGAGTCTCGCCCCGCACTGTCCCCCCCATCCCGCCCTGACCACCACTGTCTCACCCGCCTCGGCCCAGCCCAGCGACTGCTTCCTCTAACGAGTGAGTCTCGTTACAGACCCGTGACCGTCACTCCTCCCCTGAGGACGCGTCAGTGCCGTGGGCCTGTATGTGTCACGTGAGTGCGGTGTGGTCTCTGTGAACGGCCATGCCGCGTGGGCCTCCGGCACACTTCCTGTCACTCCGCTGAGCTGAGGACCCACTGCGCTCCCAGCACGGGGCCACATGTCCGGTGATCAAGCAAATTCATGAACGTTTACTCACCCCGACACGCCCAGTGATTGGAAGGAGGTTGCTGGTTTGCTGGCAGACGAGCTGAGGAAGGGGCCGAGGCCCCTCACACAGCCGGCATCACCTGCACGTCCTGGTGAGGCTGCCCTGGGTGCCTGTCACCGTTGGACAGTGTGACGCACAGCGCCCCCCGCCCAGCAACGGGGCCCGCTTACCATGGCTCGGACCCCGTACTGCTTCTCCACCTTGTCCTTCAGCTGTTTGAAGCAGGCTTCCATCCGCTCATGAAACGGCCTCAGTGCCTCCGTGACTCTCTCCCCATGAATCCTGATCCCTTCGGCCAAAAATGGAATCTGAAACACAGAGGTCAGGCCTCCTTAGTTCTCAGTTAATGGTCTAGGCCAGGGGTCCCCAGCTCCCCAGCCGCGGATCGGTCCCGGTCCCTGGCCTGTTAGAAACGGGGCCGCACAGCAGGAGGTGAGCAGCGAGCGAGCGAGCGAAGCTTCATCTGTGTTTGCAGCCGCTCCCCAGCACCAGCATCACCACCTCAGCTCCACCTCAGATCACCAGGCATTAGATTCTCATGGGAGCACCGGTCCCTGGTGCCAAAAAGGTTGGGGACGGCTGAGTTACATTCTTTCATTCTCATAACTTGAAAAATAATCTGGCTTGCTTTCATTGCTAAGTCCTTTTGCTACTTTTAGTTGTCTTCTGGTTGATACTTTTTTCTTTTTCATAGCTTCCAGTCCATTCCAGGCCTTTTTTACCTTGTCCCGGTCCCTGGCCTGTTAGAAACGGGGCCGCACAGCAGGAGGTGAGCAGCGAGCGAGCGAGCGAAGCTTCATCTGTGTTTGCAGCCGCTCCCCAGCACCAGCATCACCAACTCAGCTCCGCCTCACATCCTTAGGCGTTACATTCTCATAGGAGCTCCGGTCCCTGGTGCCACAAAAGTTGGGGACCGCTGGAGGGGGAGGCACACACACCAGGCAGCTGGTGGTGCTGTGCGGTCCTCGTCTGCTGCATCCAAATCAACATCAAAGCAGCCAAGTGCACACTCATCGGCAGGTGCGTCACCCTCAAACACCCACATTTTGAAATCAGGATTATTCAGTTTTTAAACTGAACATGTCTAGGGTGGTGCTCAGCACATGGTGGCCACTGGGCGGCTTTGCCTGACTCACATTTGTCCGTCCACCCACAATGGACTTATCTGTGCTTTCCGCTGGAGTTCGGCGGCGGTGCATCTTAGATTTGTCTAGATGTAACCCGATCTACTAGCAACGGGTCACGTGGCCACGCAAAGATTTTTGAGCTTAGAATTTCGCCTGTATAAGAAATTGAGAACCCTAGTCTCGAACGTGAAAGTCTAATTATATGTGACTTCTGGTCCTGAAGGATATTCTTATTTGGAAAAGAAGACCGAATTTATTCTTCCTTAACACTAAAAATAATCATTTCTCTGCCAACACTGCTGTCACAAAGTATCCATGCCAACACTTCACTTCCGAGCGCGGAGATGCAGCTGACCTTTAAAAGTGTCACAGAGCGGCATTTTCTTCCCCAGCCCCGGAGACCCCCGAGCCACCGCTGCTGGGGGGCGGGGGGTGGGGAGGTGGTGTAGGAAGGACTCCTTTCTGACCCAGGCTTCTGCTTCCAACACCCCTCCCACGTCCCTCTCAGACAGGGAGTTAGACACTCTTCAATGCAATCAAGCTAAGAGGCTTCCTCTTAATAATTTATAATTAAATCCAAATACTGATTAAAAACAGATTTTCCTAATACGACAGAACACCAATCTCGATGAGCAGATCCATTAGTGAGAAGGATAATAAGTACACAATTGAATTTCTCGTGAACGGATTCAAGAAACCTCATCAAGATGAATCGACGCACAGAACGCGTTTGTTGCCATTTATAGCGCACAGCTGCTGCCTCCCGTGACGCTCGGGGGAGGAAGGACGGGACAAGCGGGCGCTCCCGTGCCCACGGCCACCCAGCTGCGCCGAAGCCGAGTGTGTTTTGCTGACGGTTGGGCCTGCGCCCAGGTACACGCCAGGTAGCCTCCTCCCGACAGGAATCGCCGACAGGACGCCACGCAGGTGAGACGTTTTCATATTCCGTGTGCATTGCTCGTGCGGGCGGCGCGTCTCCAGGGCGAGCCGCCGTGTGCTCAGGTTCCGCGGCAGAAAACGCTCACAGTGAGCCTTCCGTCTCCCGCGTTCCGCCTGGGCGATGGCGAAGGCAGGCTGGGGACAACTCCTGGTGGGACGGTAAATGCGGTGTCTGTCTGGGTGCGGAGGAAGTACGGGGTGCTGTCTGAAGGTCGGGGACGGCCACCCCAATACCGAAAGCATTTCGACAGAGACTGGACCTTTCTCAAATGCTCAAAACACGGTCTAATCATTTCTGTGTTTTTTGTTGGTTTGAGAAAACTCCAAATTGGGCAGATTCTTGATATCAAAGGGGCCACTTACTGGACTGAAGTGAAGACCACGTGGTTTAGGTCACTGTTATTGTATAAACTACAGTCTGGCCGGTGAAATTCATGGGGCATGAGATTTAGGTCCCTGACACTGGTGACATAGAACCTTCATGCAGGGCGGGGTCTGGCCCCGATCTGCTTGGGGCTGACGTGCAGCTATGAATAAAATCCACTCCAACACATGAGGTCTTAAGACACAAGCAGAGGTGACGCGCTGAGGCCTGACATGGCCCTTAGAGACCCTTTGGTTAGGTGGGTTCCCAGATGGCTGAGCACCTTCGGAATCTCCTGGGCAGAGGGCTGAACCCCACCTCCGAGCCCGATTGGCTCCAGGATGGAGCCCGGGAATGTGCATTTCTAAGGCGTTTCCCAGGGCCCGGAGAGGAGACGGTCACACCTCAAGGTGTCCAAACTGAGCACACAGCCCGTTTCAAAAGACCTCCTTCTGAGTGGCGGTGCTGTACCTGACGTTCGCACCTGTGTGTCCGCTACATGGATTCACGGCCCGCCAGCTGCACAGAGCACCTGGGAGCACGGCTGAGCCCTCCAGGAACACCGTCCCTGGCGACGACGACCATGCCTGTCACCAGCTGGGGACAATGAGTGAGCCTGGTCTTTCATCTTCGTGCATTTCAAAAGAGAAACGTGTGCGCGTCACAGCAGGCTGGTGAGAGTCCATGTGGATCCATCTCCGGACCCTCCAAAGGGATGCTCACCAAGAAAGCGGCATTCGGGGAATAACCAAGCTGTGCCCGAGGGAGAAGCCGGTGCTCACGCGTGACCTGGGGACCGCTGTAAACCCAGCAGAGGCCCCACGCCGCCCGCACACGACTCTGGGGCCGCACCACCGGAACAAGGCGCTGCCTGGGCCTTATCAGCCGGCTTCACCCGACACTGGGCACCAAGATGCGCTCACTGTGCATCAGAGACAGAGACTCGGGGGCGAGTCCTGGGGGTTCCCGGGAGGAAAAGCCACTGCTCCGGCCGGGAGGTCCCAGGAGAAAACCGACCCAAGCCAACCAACAAACGGAAACAGAAGAAAGCATCCCGATAATCCCGAACGTCTCATTTCTGCTGACTGTAGGACTCAGTCACCGAAACTAAAATATGGGTTCTTCAAAACATTTGCAAATGAAAGCAAAATCTCAGGTAATGTTTTGAATATGTATTTTTCATCACTTTTGATTTAATGAAGTTGTTAGAAAATAGGTTCTTTCTTTTAACTTTCCTGTGAGCTGCTTTAAGATTCGCCCTTTAATATAGTTATCAGGGGTGATGACATGAAGTTCCCTCTGGGGAACAAATTATTTTCCTCCATAGGACTTGAAACTCTTAACATCCAATTTGCTGTAAAAGCTTACAAGAAAAAAAAAAAAATCAATAGAACTTTTGCAGACCAAACTAGTGTTTGTATAGCGAGGTTTTATGGCCTTTGGAGGAGTTCTGAATTTTGTATCTTTTGGTTTTTACAGCAACTTAAAACGGAATCATTCAGACTTTTGAACTCTTTCCTCCTTCCTCACTAGCGGGGAGTCGGCCTACACGAGGCTTCCGTCCCAGGCAAAGAGCCACCCTTGGCCATCGAGGTCCCTTGGAGTCAGCCCCCAGGGATTCTTATTGCAGAATAATTCCAAGGCGAATAGATAAGGAATGCGTTTGGACTTGTGGCAGAGTCGCACCTCGCAGGATGGCTGTTATTAAAAAAACAGAAAGGAACAAAATCGGAAAACACCCAGTGCTGGCGAGGGTGCGGAGGGGCGGAGCCAGGGCGCATCACTGCGGAGGGGCGGAGCCACAGCGCATCACCGCGGAGGGGCGGAGCCAGGGCGCATCACTGCCGGTGGGGACTAGAACCGCGCAGCCGCCGCGGAAAAACACCCGGCGCTTCCGCGCACGACTGGACACAGAATAACCCTGTGGTCCAGCAATCCCACTTCTGGGTCTACACCCAAAGAAGCGAGAGCGGGGACTCGGACGGGCATCTGTTCACCCACGATCAGAGCAGCATTCTCTGCAACAGCCGAAAGGCGAGAACCACCGAAGAGTCCATCTATGGGCCACAAATACTATGCGATCCACTTACATGAGGCCCCAGATCAGTACAATTCACAGGGACGGGAACCAGAATGCTGGCTCCCAGAGGCAAGAAGGACGGAGAGTTAGTGCTCAGTGGGCACAGGGGTCCAGACTTGCCAGATGACGAAGTTCCGGAGATGGCCGGGGTGACAGCTGCACAGCATGCGACTGTACTCAACGCCACCGAAGTGAATTTAAAAAAGGTTAACGTGGCAAATCTTATGTAAACGTCACCACGATAAAATGTAAAATAAAATACGTACTTGTAACTTGGCTTGAAACCAACCCAGCAGCCAACATGCTGAGGACGGAGAAGCCACTGGGCTGGGGCTGCGGGAGGGCCAGGACTAAGGTGTCCACAGAGACGTGTCCTCAGCAACGTGTCACTGTGTCAGGGACCCAGTTGTGCTTTCCTGGGATGGCCACATGCATGTACATGCACACAGATGTACACACACATACACATACATGTGCATGCACACACGTGCACATGTGTGCACACCCCAGAGCTGGGCAGCCCTGCCTCGTCCCTTTGAGATTAGCACGTGAGGGTCACGTCTGTGGAAACGTGACACCGAAACACCCGGCTGCCCCTGGGTGGGCGATCAGGGATCACGCCCCATAAGTCCACCGGAAAGCGGGGTGCACGGGGAGCAGAAGCGAGGCATCGAGGATACAACACCAGGCCAGGCACGGGAGGCACTGGCCTCCGCCTCCTTCGGCTCGCTTCACCCTGTCAGGTGTGTGGGGTTTAGGTCGGACAGCACCGTCGCCTCCCACGTTGGAAAACGAAGCCTAAGAAGTGAGCCGCCCAAAGCACAGAGCGAGCAGGCGGAGCTGCCCCGAGAGCGGCTCTGCCGTCCCCTCCGCCTCCGGGCTCACGGAGGCTCCGAGAAGCACAGATGCTTGAACGAGGGACTTCTCACTGAACACAAGGCACCCCCCGGAGTCACCCACCCTTTTGAGACCACGTGCGCCAGAGAGGAGGCTCAGAGACCTCGGGAGCACGAGCGGAAAAGCAGGGTAGTGCGCAGCCCTGCAGCTGGGAAATCACAGGCGCGGGCCCGGCCCCGGCCCCGGCCCCGCCCTGCGTACGCGCGGGAACACGGGGCGGAGCACCGTACCCCCCGCATCGCGGACGCCTTTCCGGGACAGCCTGGGGCTGAGCTCCCTGAGAACTCAAGGGTCCGACCTTGCCTCTGATGGGCTGTTCTGTCAATAGAGAGAAGACTTTCCAGCAGCTGGTCAGTGACCAGCGGGAGGAAACAGACCAGGCTCACGTGCAGGAGGAATCTTTCTGGGGGTTGAAATTTATGGCCGCAGCCTCGGAACTGAGTTAGCTGGGGGTGGGCAGGGGCGGGGGCTAGGCCTGGGGATGAGCACGGCTACCTGTGCTCTGGCTGGTGTCCTCGGGCCTGGGTGCCGTCTGGCGGCACGTGCTGGGGTGGTGCAGGTGGATCCGGGCCCACGCTCGCGTTTCTCCCACTCCAGCCCTGAGACGCTGTCACTGGACATTTACCTGCCACGCGATGAGGTCCTTGAGCTTCTCGATCTTCTCGTGGGCCTCTGGGTGCTCCTGCAGGTACCGCTCTGTAAAGAAGGCCTGGAGGAGACAGGGAGAGCCACTGAGAACACCCGCTCACAGCACGCGCTTCTGCACACCTGTCGTGTGCCAGGCCCCGGGGACAGAGCCAGGCGAAAAGCCAACCCACAGCCCTGTGGCCACAGAGCTCCCTCTGCCCCAGCTGGGTCCTCTCAGCATCTCCGGCGAAGTGTCCAGCGAGGTCACACCACCAAACGGCGTGAAGGGGCAGCCAGGAGGGGCATTCGGGTGGCACCGCAGGCTTGGGAGCCCAGCAGACCCACCGCTGAACCTGGATGGTTCGGTCCGCTTGGTGGCAGCTCCTCAGCAGCTCACATGCCTGTCACTACCCCCTCGTCCCCCGGCACCCTGTCCCCGTCTACCCCACACCTAACGGCAGCTCGACCCGAGCGGCCACCCATGCCCAGGGCAATTAACCACCCTTAGTGCCCGTCCTCGGTGGTGGCCTTCCTGCCTCCGTTTCTCCTTGGCCTAGACCGGGGTCAGCAAACGTTTTCACAAAGGGCCTCAGTGTATCGTTCCTGAGTAATGATGCTGTGGCCGCGTTCATCCCAAACTTGACCGACAACAGCAGGCGGGGCTGCCGTGCGGACCCCTGGTCTACCCCACAGGAGGGTCCGCAGCTTTGGCCCACTGCTACTGAGATCCTTTCTAGGGAGACCAGCTGGCCCCCTCCACCGTACCACCTGCTAAAATGGTGTCTTTTGGCTTTTAATGATCCCAGGTCTCTTGAAAGTCACCCGAAGGTCACTCTCCAGAGCCAACCTGGCAGGGACAGTGCCCAGGCAGCTGCGTCTGGGGTGGGGCCTTGACCTTCTGAGCCCGCAGAGCTGTCCTGGCCTGGCCACTGCCAAGACTGTTCACCGAGACCACGGTTGTTCGTGGGCCTGGAGGTGGTGTTTGGACACAGTCTCCCAGGACAGGGCTGTAAAGAAAGCGCTGGCCTGTCACCTGCCTTTTCGTAATTTGCAAAGCCACCCATGACGGCAGGGTCCACGATGCCATTGAGGAGCATGGAGAGGGGGTTGATGGGGAGGCTGGGGTCATCCAGGTGCTGCTGCACCATGCTGTTCAGCTTGTCGTTGGTCAGCTGCATGGTCTCGATGGCGTTCTCCAGGGGGCTGATCTCCACCTGCGGGGAAGGAGGCACGTCAGGCTGGCTGCCACACCCGCTGCCCGGGTCCCCTGCCGCTGCTGGCTCACGGCACCTCGCCAGAGCAGCAGCATTTCTGAGCGGGGACAGGTTCTGTCATCCGTGTGCCTGTGCACCCATGTGGCATCCCAGAACACAGCCCTGAGAGGCACTGGAACACAGTGTGACTCACAGATGAGGCCCTTAGACCCCCGTCTTGGTTTAACGAGGACGAAGAGCTTAGGGAATGTTCGAGCAATCTGTCCCTGTCCCGGAGGCCGGCCTGGGCACCTGCAAGGCCCCTGTACCTGTCTGGTCAGGAAGGTGAGAGAGGGGGCTTGCCATGGTCTCCACATGAAGGACGAGCTCACCCCTCCCTGGGTTCTAGAACCAAACCAGGAAGTTCCAGGGGGAGCTTAGTGCAAACTGAACGGTAGGCCCCACCCCCTGGGCGAGATGCTGTGAGGTGACAAGGAAAGGCCTGGAGGCCCGCTGGCGAAGCGCACACAGTCCGGTCAGGCCTTCCTGTCCTGGCTGTTGCCACGCCCCAGGCCGCGGTGTCCGCGGTGAGAACCTCGGCCCAGCGCTGGGTCCCAAGCGTGAGGCTGGTCACCGCTCACACAGACACACGGCATGCGTGAGATGCGGGACGTGACTTCTTTAACAAGTACCGTGAGGGGCCCCTTCTCAAGCCCTTTGTACTTGACATGAGCACTATTACTATTAATCAAGTTGTTTGTCATGTACATGGCAATAAAACCACCAGGAAGAAAGGTCTCAGACAAGCGTAAGGAAATGGGCAACGGGTCTTAAACTTTTCATTCAGTTGACAGAAAGAACTGTCAAAACAGTACAGTGTCGGCCAGCTTTAAACGTTTTGTGAGAAGAAAGCTCTGGCTTTCTCACCAGCGGGACCGGTGGTGGTGACGACACAGCCTGTCCACTATGATATCTGAGGACGAGAACGGATGCCCCGAGGGGCACGTGCGTGTGCGTGCGCACACGCAACTGTGGGCCAAGTCGTCTGATCTGGGGTCCCCTGTGTGTGTGGCCGCAGTGACCACCTGGCACTCCCGTGTCGGACGCTTAAGAAAGGATCGGGGACAGTTCCTCCCGGGCATGTCCTTACCATGAAAACAGACTTGACCTCGAACCACCTTAGGATCCCAGGTAACTTGTACGCAGTGGTGTACACGGCCCTCTCGATCCACATGTTCTGCAGAGGACACACAGAGCGCGTTAGGAGCGCGGCAGCCGGGCGCTGCTGCCCCGCGGGGACTTAACCCCCTGTGAGGCAAGTCCTGCACCCGCATGGGGTTCTTCCTGGGAGAAGCGACGCTCGGCCCCGCTGTGCCTGAGTAGGGCACCTGCTGTGTCCTGTGCTGGGTCACCCCTCACAAGCCGTGCTCTGCTCAACAGCGGATCACACGGGACACATCGGTGTCGCCTGCTTTCCTGGCCAACCTCCCTGGTACTGGCAAAGAACATGTATAATAGGAGAGAATCATACACGTCAAAACGAGGGAGGTGCCCTCTCCGCAAACGGACTTTTGGGGTTCCAACGAGTTTCACGTTATCCTTACTTCGTGTTTGAGAGAACTCGTGGGTGCAAATGCTTCGAGGAAGTCTGGCTCATGAGAGTGAGCGCTCGGAATAACGCAGACTTTCAAGCTTAGAATTTTTTTTGTATAATATAAGTTTCCCTTAGTTAATAAAAAAAGATATGGGAATAGAAGGGAGAAAAATCACCCCCTATGCAGAGACGTCACCGAAACAAGCAGAATCGACTGTTCGAGACTTCTTACTGAGCAGTAAAATGTGTATGTGTATTTTTGATAAAAATACTATTTCGTAGCCTGTACTTTTTTGTAAAATGGTACATTATACATTGCAGGAAACTGTTTTGAGCCAGGGAGTCTAATCCGACATCTGTTTAAAGGCTGCACAGGACGCCGCTGCAGGGGAAAAGCGTCAGTCCCTTATCCCACCTCCCGCGTCGTGAGCCCCCCCGTCACCTCCCCGTCACCGGTGCCCACTGCGCAGGCCGAGTGTCATCAGTGACCCTGACTGAACGGATGGCGTGATGGAAGGCTGACAAGGCCAGGGTCTTAGAAGCACTGATCCCAAGCCCCGTAGGTCCTGGATGGGGAGAGGACCTGGCCAAGGCCTCCCGTCTCCTAGGCTGCGGCTCCTCGCGCCCCACGGGGCAGCTGCCCCGGGCCAGCATGCCCTGGGAGGGGCCTCAGGCTTCCATCTCCGCCGACTCAGGCCCTCACTCTGCCTCCTCCTCTCCCCGGCCCTCGGGTCCCGGGCTTTGCGCCTTGCCAGGCGGGGAGGTGCTGGGCTGCCACCCTGTGCTCTTGGCACCCGGCCCTGGGAGCCAGGCTCCCATCACCACGGAACCCCCATGCTTATCCGGAAGCCTGAGGCTGTGTCAGGCGTACGGGGGACCAAATCTTGTGGCGTTGGAAAGCCTGGTCTGTGTGTGGGGACCTGGCGCGGCCAACCAGGGGATTTCAGGGCCATTTGGACACCTCGCAGCCTCAGCGGTGGACGCTGCTCAGGCACGAAGGTCAGGGGTCGGGGTCATTTGCGGGTCACTCGCGGCTCCGCCCCACCAGCAGTGTGCTGGACCTCCTAGTGTCTTTCTTTACAGTATGCGAATAAACAGCTGCCAGGTGGAGGGGTGCAGGGGAAATTCAAGAACTACAAACTCCATAAACACCGGCACGAAGGCTGTGAGGACTGAGGCGGGCCTGCTCAGGGAGCCCCCGCCCTCAGAGCTGCTGTCCAGGCAGGCCGTGCCTCTCTCCTACCACAGACGACACCAGCACAAAGTAGGTCCTTCATTAACCAAGAAACAGGGTCTTAACTTTGAAAGAGCAGTACTGGAATTGGGGACGACTCTGGAATTCACGGACCCCAAGCTCCTAGCTGACACCTAGGCCTGTGGGCTCTGGCAGGCAGGGTCCTCAAGAGCCGTGGTGCCTGGAGACGCAGGCATTGTCCTGAGATTGGAAGGGCTCCCACGGGAGGCGGCAAGTCTGCTGGAAGGGGTCCTCGCTCTACTGAGGGGCGGCGGCAGGTGCTGCTCACCTGACCGCCTGCATCCCTGGTGCCTACAGCCTGTAGGTCAGGGGAGGCCATGCCCAGCAGTGCTGGTGTCCTCAGGGGTCCCCGGGGCTGAGGCGTGTGAAACATGGGTCTCTCTAGAGAGTCCCAAAGGAGGTTTACAGGGCAGGAGGAGGGAGAGATGTTAACTTAAAAAAAACCCCGTGTTTTATTTTATGCCTTTGCAAAATGGAATCCATTAAACCAGTTGCACGCATATATTTTTAAAAGGCTGTAAGAATCTGTGTTAATATTTCCATGACTCTAAGTGGTTTTCAACAGGTGACAGACATTTGGCGAGGCGTGGTAACATTTTTGATTGGCTGTTGATTTTGATTTGATTGGGGAGATGCGACTGGCACCTCGTGGGCAGAGGTCAGGGATGCAGCCCCCCGCCCCAGGACGAGCTGGCCCATCGCTCAGCAGTGCCGGCGGACGCCCTGCTCCAAGGCGTGCCGCCTCGGTGAAGCTCAGGCCTGTCACCTGCAGAAAGCCACGGAAAGTGCTCTTGGTGCCACGGGTGCCTCTTCGTAACCGAGGCTCCTAGACACGGCTGGGAGGAAGCAGGAGGCCACGGGCACGGAGGGCCTTAGCAGCGCCGCCGCCTTATTAAAACGTCACAAGGACCTGAGGGACGTCATTGGTGAAATGTTCATCATTCACTAAATTCGAAGGGTTTACACTAGGGTTTTAGCACATAGGGTGCAACGCCATTCAATGCCACACTGGGGGAGCCTCGGAGGCCACGTGTTTTTACAGGCAGTTTTGCTGGTGGTGGAACGTGCTTGTGGTGGTGGCTGTTTTTGTTTGTTTGTTTGTTTGTTTGTTTGTTTTACCGCAAATTCGTTGTCTGGGTTTTTCTCTCCCTTGCGGATCGGCCGAGAATATTCAAATCGCTGGACCTCGTTTACCCTGTAAAAACTGTACAGAGACAAGAGAAATCATTAGACGTTTAACCCGAAAAGCAGTCGATTTGCTCTTAGATGCGAGGTCTGGCCTCCCAATAGGTCATCGCATTTTTTTAAAATATCCCCGACCTTGACCCGAAGCGGTAGCTGTGGTTTCTCTCCCCGTCGGCCTCGGGACAGATGTTGGCAGGTGGAAAAATCACCTTGAGTTTTTGCCTCCTCCTCCCTGTACCTGAAAATCCTCCAGGGACGAGAGATGCTGAGTAAGAATGAAACATGCAGACAGGGAACAAGGCGAAGCTGAGGAGGAAGGAAGGGGTCTCCATTCTTCACTTATGTTCATTACTTCAAAAATTTCATTCATAACTCATTAGCTTCATAATTCAGTAACTTTTAAAAAATAATTATTTAATCATTTATAATTTTTAAAATAAAATATGACGTCTTTATTATTATTTTTAAAGAGGTCTTGCATGCTTTAGCTTCAGATCTACAAAAGGCAGGCTTGCAGCCACCCAGAGTGGCGTGTATGGAACAGGAGTGTCCGCTTGGGGCGGGGGGGGTGTCCCACGTGCGCCGGAGGCAGGCTCCCCACATCAAAGGGAAATATGATTCATGCCTCTCTCTGAGGAAAAAGTGCTGCAAAACTTAAAATGTGTGCCCTGTGGAAGCCATCGTTTGTCAATCAAAAGCCTTAGTTCATTTCCCATTCTTGCTAATAAAAGGTGAAAGAAAGGATAGTGAATTTCATGGAAGGTCACAGCCCACTAAACTTCGGGATACAAAACAAGCAGATCTAAATGTTGTTAGGCCATCAGACAGGTTAATTTTCCCCCCCAGAACATGGATCATGTAGAAAAGGAAATTCTTAACATCGAAGGAACATCGAAGGCAGGGTGTTTCCGCAGCGTTGCTAAGTCAGGTACGATGCGATGGAGAGGTATAAAATCTCACCCGAACTCACAGTCGACCCGTGAGTGTTAGAATCTACCTCGTAAGTCCATGCTGCGTAACTGCCGGGTGTGGGTGAGAGAGGACCCCAGTTCCCCATGCAAAATGTCAGGATCCCTTTTTCTGTGCAGAGAAAGTAAACGCTCCGGCCACGCCCCGGGGATCCGGACCGGGTCTGCTGGGGGAGGGGCTGGGCCTGAGCTGTGGTTGGAAACTCTGCCGGGAGCAGGGCCCAGAGCGGCCCAGGGTGCGCCCGCCCCCAGTTCCTGACCTTGAGAAAGAACCTTTGGCCCCTCGGCCACGTGTCGTCACTTCCTTCACAGTTGACCCGGGAACGACACGGTTCGACCTCCTTGGGCACACGCTTAGATGTGGGTTTTTTTCATTAACACCTGCACTGTTGTCGACCCCTGGCCTGGAGTCGGCGGACGGGGAGGAGGGGCCGAGGGTGTGCTCTGATCTGTGCTCTTTCGTACGGGGGACTCGAGCATCTGCGGATTTGGGTACCCACTGGGGTCCTGGAACAATCCCCCCAGACGCCGAGGGACAATTAAGTTCCTGGAGAGTCAAAAGTTACACCCGACTGTCAACCGCACAGGGGGTGGTGCCTTGTTCAAGAGTCAGCCATACGCCCCTACCTCGGCTCCCCTCACTTCGATGCTGAAAATACTTAGTTTCCCTTTTCTCTTCTTAGTAAACAGAAAGAGCATCTGGAAGGCTAACCAAGGGCTAAATCCCACCATTTCAAAGGTGCAATTATTAATAGCAGATGTGTACAGACTCCCCTCGCCCTCATGCTGGTAGGAAAAATGGGCTGATTACCTGACAATCTGCTCTGACACAGGCCTGTGAAATTTCGGGGGCAAATCGAGTTTGGGCTTCACCGTGAAGCACTGGATATCTGAGGGCGGAAGGGTCAAGGATGGGAAGGCAGAGTGAACGTCAGCGTGAGCAAGGAGCTCCCCGCCGCCCCCCCAGGATGCCCGACCCTCCCGAGGGCCCGGCGGCCTCTCCGCCTCGCCCTGCGTTCTGCCCTGAAGGATACGCTGGCCGGGAGAGTTTCGAATGTCGTCGCCGGGTGGGGACGTCGTCTTCATTTTCTCCGCGTTGGGAAACTGAGTCAACAGCCGAGCCTCGAAGTCTTCCCGAC
>NW_006436291.1:3390565-3393256 GCF_000325575.1 Pteropus alecto
ATCCTTTCCCCCGGTAAATGAAGACCTTGCCCTGGAAACGATGACATTCGTTACACGGCGACTCGGGGTGGGGTGGGGGAGCACGGAGGCGCTGGTCCTGGGTTTAAGAGGAACGTCACCGATCTTACTAATGGAGAACGCACGGGCAAGCTGCAGAGGTAGCCCCGTCCACGAAGCACCAAGGACAGCGTCACCGAGCTCCGGGACCTGCTGAGGTCTTAGCAGTGACGACCGATTAAAAGGACTATGGAAACCAGGGGCAGCCAAAGCTGGCTCTTTAGCGGGAACGGAACAGTGAGGGCAAAGGCACAACCGTGCCGTGTAAGCACATACGTTACATGTGTATTTTCTCCTGCTAGGACCTACTTAGTTCTCATCCTGCCAAAAGGAATTTAAGAGAACATGAGATTAATATGGGGCCTCGGGACCTGGGCAGGACGCTCTCAGCAGACTGCCACAGGGCCTGGCTGCAGCAGAGCCAGAGGGAAAGGGGTCCAGACCAAAGCAAAGCTCTTGGCCTCCCCGGTGGTGGAGGTGGGGGGACGCAGGCCTTCCCTCACTGCGCACAGAGATGCTGTATATACGAACAAACGGCCTCGGATCAGCCAATGCCGAGGTCGAACGTACAGAGTTCTCCTAAAGGCTGGTTTTGCTCATTTCAAATGACAGTTTTCATAAATTCTGAGCTGGAGAGTCCACCCAGGGCTCGTCACAGGTGGCGGGGCTAGGCGACCTTGGGGGTGGGTGTTAAGGAGGTAGTGCTCTTCCTGAGGCAGCCTCCCTCGCTGAGGCCGTTTCTGTCTGGGTGTGGCACAGTCACTCGAAAGTTCTGATTCCGAGATGGAACAGGTTCCACATCTTCACGGATTCAACAAGTATGTTGAGTGTCACGTGAGCCACAAAAAGGAGGCAATGGGTAGACGGAGCAACGCTATCGCTGGTTCCTGAGCCTGCGGGCTCCCCCCACTCCCCCCCCCGCCTCAGGGCATCTGAACTTAAAAGAACCTACGACAAGGAAAACACAGTGAGCAGAAGCCACAGGATCCAAGAAACGGGAAGCTGGGGGGCCGATGCTTTTCCTCGTGGGCCTTGGTTGTGTGGGAGTCATCGGTTGTCTCAATCAAAAGATGCTGGGCAAGAGGTCCAGACTGGCTAGTCACAAGTCAGGTGCAGCCCTGTTATCTGTCGTGACCCCTGGACAAATGCCAGGGAGGTGGGGGATGGGAGACAGACAGATCGACGAAGGAAATGCATTCCACTGCATATCTTTCTTTATAGTTATCTGCTAGAGACTTAGCTCAAAGTCAGATTAAAATGTGTCTAATAAATGAATTTTTTAAAAAGAGAGAGATCCTCTGGTAGTCAATTTATCGGCTTTCCTAGTCTCAACTTGCTCAGAGTCCTGTAAATCGCTAAAGAAGGACCAATTTAAGAATTAAATATTTTACTCACTTTGTGCTTAGGTATGCCTTAAAGTACCCGTTATGGAAGAAACATGTCCTCTTTCTCTAAAAAAATTAATGTCAAGCAGAAACCAAAGTAATACGTAGCTTAATCAGAAATATAAATACGTAGTGTGGGCATCAGTGAAGGCTATCCAAAGCCAAACGTTTTAGAAATTCAGGAAGATTTAATGTATAACACATACCATGAAATGAGCATGAATTTATTATGCTTTGCACTAGAAGACTTAATAATAAACACGTATATAAAGGCTTTAATAGAAAAATACTAGTGAGTTATAGGTGAAAACACTGATAACATTTCCTAGAAATGTTGATTACTTTGCATTCTGAAGTGGTTCCTTCAAACTTGAAAACAAGGGGAAAATATACATATAGTCAAAGAAATTCATCCCCATAAAGGCCCGTAAATATTAATGTGCGTCTACAAAAAGATCAATTCTTAAAGAGAAACAAAGCAAAAGAGACAGCTAGTCCGTTCTCGGAGGCACTGCATTAAGTAGCCCAAGGTTCCAGCCACTGTTTTGCAACTGCTAATGTCATTGTCAGACTGACCCTGACAGGTGATCTATGAAGCGTAATAAATATATTGCTACAGCCCACAAAATTATTCAGGGGTGGCGGGAAAGTCAGTTCAATATTAATCACGCCCACTAAACTCTTTATTCGTGCTCTGCATTTTGTTTTTTTGACGGGCAGGGTGGGGGTGGGGGATGACCCAGTGTGGTCCCTGGAGCACACATGGTGTGTGCCCTCACAGCACACCCCTGGACAGTGCCCACCCCACTGGCATGTCAGGGCACCAGGACAGAGCAGTAGTTAGTGGCCTTAAATCCCAGCGCTGTGTACAGAGGACCACACGCCATAACACGCAGCACAGCACAGGTCCAGTATGGGTTAGGACCTCTCCCTCCCTCCCGCCCTCCCTCCCTCCTTCTGTCCCTCCCTTCCTCTCTCCCCACTTCCTCCCTCCTTCTCTCTCTCTCTCTGACACACACACACACACACACACACACACACACACACACACAGATTAAAGTCCTGAGTAACATTAGGTGACTTCAGCTCTAAGCTCATTAGAGCCTCAGCTTGTTTTTTTAATTTAAAATAAAGTTGATTTTAAAATCCTCCCTAATTTAGGACTTATAAGCAAACATCCTTTGTTTTATCTCTGGAAGGGAAGACTTTTCTCCAGAACAGAGTTTTCTGATCAACCAGTGTCTGAGCT
>NW_006436291.1:3393356-3395542 GCF_000325575.1 Pteropus alecto
CCCTCCTCTCTCCCCCCTCCCTCCCTCCTTCTCTCTCGCTCTCTGACACACACACACACACACACACACACACACACACACACACAGATTAAAGTCCTGAGTAACATTAGGTGACTTCAGCTCTAAGCTCATTAGAGCCTCAGCTTGTTTTTTTAATTTAAAATAAAGTTGATTTTAAAATCCTCCCTAATTTAGGACTTATAAGCAAACATCCTTTGTTTTATCTCTGGAAGGGAAGACTTTTCTCCAGAACAGAGGTTTCTGATCAACCAGTGTCTGAGCTGTGTAGTGCTGTAGCTGTACAATGAAGGCCATGCTGTCAAGGAGACACTAACCTGTGGTGACAGGGACAGGGCCAGATGTCCCAGTCACCCAGCTAGGACCCTGAGTGAGTGAATCAACCAGCAGGTCACCTTCTGCGAGGGTCACTTGTTGATTGTTATATAAACAATGACAGGTCCTCACCAACTACATCTTTTCTGCTGCTGAAGGTACACTGTATATGCTCAGGGATTCCTGTGGCATCAGAAGCACTAGGCCCAAAGGAACACACACCTGGGACTCGGAGCACTCCTCAGCAGGCCTGGCTGCCAGACCGCGGTGCCCCAGACAGACAGCAGTGCTCCAGGCACAGAGCTTCGGCTCCCGAAAACCAGAGCCATCATGCATTGTCTCCCCAGATAAGACAAAGCCATGTGACATTAAAAAAATGTCATGAGAAATTACAGGAAATCATGACTCACTGGTCAATGGCATCCAAGAGTGAGTTTTTGAGAAACTCAAAACAATTCTGCTCGTAGGCCGGTGGCATTTATTTACATAATTCCTCCTCTGGCCTCACAGATATTGAGAAATGGGCACCTGGCTGAGAATCACAGTGTTTCTTTAATTACGTATCTAACAGCGCATGTCTGTCTCAGGGGTGGAGTATGATTCAGAGTTTCCGGCCCTGGAAATCAATTTCTAAGTTCTCACATAATTAAAAATACACGTGCCCATTGCGGTGTTACTCATAAGAGCCAAAACCACCCTCACGTCCATCAGAGGACGAACGGACGAACAAAGCGTGGTCTGTCCCCACAGTGGACTATTATGCAGCCACGAAGGGGGGAAAGTGATGACACACGCTTCAACACGGATGGACCAGATGCGAAAGGACGAATACGGCCTGACTCCACCTACGAGAGGTCCCTAGCGCGGGCGAATTCACAGGGACGCAGAGCAGAACGGGGGTCGCCAAGGACGGGGAGGGAGGCACGAAGGGGGAGCGATCATTTAACGGGGGCAGAGTTCCAGCTTGGGAAGATGAAGAGGTTCTGCAGCTGATGGCGTTGACGGTCTCACAGCGATGTGAATGCACCGACGCCACTGAGCTGGGCATTTAAAAATGGTTAAGACGGCAAATTTTACGTTATGCGTATTTCATCACAGGGTTAAAAACACACATAACACTCAGAAGGAGAGTTCTGTTTAGGAAAAAGCAGGAGGGAAGTTTATATGCAAACGAAGACAATGTCGTCAGGCCCTCTTTGCCCCCCATGGCTCAGCGCGGAGCCATCAGAATGCAGAGCCAGACTTCGACCTGCGGACGCAAAGCCCAGACGCCTCCCCGTGAACGAGAAGGGACTCGCCGCCCAGGGGGCCGTCCTGGCTTGGATGAAACAGAACCAAAATTTACCCGAAGGAACGTGGGGAATCCCTGCCCGTAGTAGCCGACCGCAAAGTAGTCAGGTTTCGGTCTTATCACTTTCACGATGTTTTCGTAAAACTGAGCTTGCTTTCTCTGAAAGATAATAAGAAAACGCATTTCGGGTGTGAAGAGAGTATTTGAGCATCGCTCTTCTGGATTCTTCCAGGGGGCTCTGCAAGCTTTGGCAATTGCAGGCGGGTGGGAGAGCCAGAAGGTGGGAACGGCAGCCGTCACCGACATGCGCCTCTGGACCCAGTGTCCCCACACAGCTCTGGGAGGGTGTCCCCTGCTCCTCCAGCGCTCAGCAGGGGGCTGGGACTGGAGAATGCAAATCCAGCCCCGTGCTGGGACGTACGTGCGTGAAAAACCCCAGAGGTTTTTCTTCTGATTAAACGGCTGGCCTCTCGCACTTTAAAAAATGGTATTGATCAGATACTGGGAGGCATTAAAGAAGAATTTAAAAGGGCAGCATTCTGCCCTTTTAGATTCTTTTTTT
>NW_006436291.1:3395570-3400674 GCF_000325575.1 Pteropus alecto
GGGCGGGTGGGGTGTCTAAATTAATGACAGAGGTGATAACATCACCGAGTCGCTCTGCTGGACACGAAAATGACACAGCAGAGAAGGCAGCGATCAGATGCCGGCGGGACAAAGGGCTAGGCTGCTCCCCGCCGTCCGCCTCCGCTAGGCGGGGTCGCAGTTTTAAACCGTGGAGCCTCTGGGTGACTCTGGGGCATCGAGACCACTGCATGCACAGGGTCAGCAGTTTTTCACATAGAAATCGTCTGTGTTCGCCTTAGGTTTCAATTACGAAAGCTCGGCAGGGAATAAAAAGTGAACGCCTGCGGGCCAGAATCGACCGGCAAATCAATCAAGACTGTCCCCAAGTCAAAACGCAGGACGGAGGCCGAGGCCACACCAAGTCTGGGGAGAACCTCAGCACAAAAAGGTAGAGGGAAGTTTCAGAAAATCAAGCTTAGATCGCCCGCATTCGTGCGCAGAAAGGGAGAAAGACTCACCAGCAATTCGCTGAGTTGCTCATAATCGAACATCTCGTTCTCGTACTGCTCGGCCAGCTCCTTGCCCAGTGCGATGGCCTCCTCCCACATCTGCGAGGAAGAAGGGGAGAGCGTGATGCAGCGGCCCGAGCACGCGCCACACGGCAGTCTGGGGAGACGCTTGCTTACTTGGAAAACACGACGGGAATGACCCTGGAGATGGGAATGACCTTGGAGAAGGCAGCGACTTCCTGGAGGCCCGTGTCCTGCTGCTCATGACTGGGCATCAGTTGACGAGTGCCCTCCTGCCTTGCCTGTCACGCTGCCTCCGCCCCTGGTCCTCGCTTGCTCCTGTCCCTTCTCTCCTGCTGCCAGTTACGGCCACCAAAGGCCATCTGTGTGAGCAGCCGACACACCAGGAAAAAGGGCTGCATGGTGCCGAGAGGCCGCGAGAGCCTGGCTTTGCTGTTTGCCAAACTGTCCCCTTAACCAGCGCTCTGTTTCCACGGTCAGAAAGACCAGCATAAATTTCGACTCTAAATTAAGGCTTGCGAGAAGTTCGCTTGACGTGAGCAGGTACCATGAGGATGGAAAGCCTGTCACCATTTTAAACGGGGGACTTTCTGCAGTGACATTTTGAAAGTGGCTTCTTCCCAAGCCGGTTGCTGATTTATTAAAATGCTGACAAACTTTTGACACGTGTGGAATAACCGATGTGTACAGTAGGCCTGAATTTCCCTTATTTTCTTTGGGAAAAATAAAAAAGTGGTTCACGTAAAAGAACGTGGAAACTATGGAGGGATCGCCTCTTCCAGGAAGCCTTCCGGGGTGCCGCCCACTCTGCTCCTCTGTTCTCCCGTGAGGACCCAGGATTTTTGGTAAAGTACCGAAACTGGAAAGCTCCTTTGTCATTCCTCCTCAGAGATCTGGGACCGAACAGTGTGGACGCCTCTGGACTGGAGCTCAGGACCAGCTGGACAGCGTTTCTTGAACAGAACTGAAGGCTGTGGGCTTAGAATCAGGAAGGCGTCGCAGCATCCCGCACACCGTGTCCCCAGACACGAATCGCCCACTTCGGCATCGCCACCTCACCCACGAGACGCGCCACTGCCTTCAGAGCGAGTGGTTTCGAGCTTACTCCATGGGGCACCTGCGTCCCCTTGTGCAAGACCCTCCCCTCGGCAGGTGGGTGTCTTTCTTACACCCATTCTGCAGGTAAGGACGTTGGAGGTCAGACACGCAGGCTACTTGCCCAAGGGCATTCTGCGGGGGCCTCAGCCCAGCCTGGGCGTCCCCAGAGCTCTTGATGACCGCCTTAGTTTGAGCTGCTGTAAGAAACACCACAGGTGGGAAACACCACAGGTGGGTGGCTTCAGCAACAGGCACGGATTCCTCGCAGCCTGGAGCCAGGCAAGTCCAAGATCAAGGCCCAGGCAGATCTGATTCTCCCGTGAGGCCTCCTGGGCTTGCAGACTTGCGAAGTCCCGCCCTGGCACGTCCTGGCACCGAGCCCTCGCCCGCCTGCTCCTCCTGGCCTTTCCTCAGTAGAAGGACCTTACCCAGTCCTGCATCACTCGACAGACTAAAATGCTATTTACACTGCTTAAAGAAACCATCTGCTATTTTTGATGAGGAAAAAGCCTATTCTGAAATAAGAGTTACATGCTAATACTTCCAAAGACAAAATAAAAATAAGCCCAGAGAAAAAGACTTCAGGCATAGAAGCAGCACCCTGAGCCCTTCCTACCGCTCACACACGTGTTCCCCTCCCAGACCCACCCAGCGGAAGCCTTCCGAGTCGCCTTGCGTTCTTCGAGCATCTTCACCTGCTAGCGCAGGTCTTTCTCAGGTCCTTTGCCAGCCAAGCTCCCATTTCTCGGAGGGGACAGCTTCTCCCACTTTTACTGTTTCTTCCAAGCTCCGGTGACCCATTCCTTCCTCCGTGCATTTCCCTTGCAAAGGAAACATTACTTTTACTCGCAGTTCCTTTTCACAGGGTTTTTCTGGAGTTTTCTGTAAGCCGACGCACTCTCTCTCGGCTGCCTGGAACGCCCCGGCTTCTAATTCATTGCTTAATCTGTTCTTATCCCAAAGGACAGATGAGATGCTTTAGATCCATATCAAAAGTAACTGTTTTAAAAATATATGTCTTGAATAAATATCTTATCCGACTCACCCTGAGGTTACAGAGTCGCGACTTGTATCAGATTTTCTATAAACACCCCCTGCCTCCGCCACCAGACTGTTTTAAAGGATTCTGCATCAAGGAGATTTTCATCTGCTGTTAACAGCACAGAGCGCTAAGGAGTGTGGGTAACTCATATTTCCAATGTGACTACCTTGAAGAATATTAGTGCCGGAGAGAAAACAGACCCAATCCGATCTGGATTTAGATGATTTCACTGAAAGAATCGTTTTCACTCGTGGGGTTGAACGGCCGGCTCAGCTCTGTGCTTCGAAGGGCCTCGGGCTCACGGTGTCACCACCGTCTTCAGTGAAAAAGCGGCATCTCGATGCACAGCTTGACTGTCCGATGTGAAATCCGTAATCCATTTCATAGCATCCCTGAAGTTGCTGGTTCACCTGCAGCAGGGAACAGTCTGCCCACCGCCTCCCATCACGTGGTCTCGGCTACGCTCTCTCTCGAGAGGGTTCTCTTTTCTGTTCGAACTTCCCGGCTTCCGGAAGTTCCACTTCCTCAGTTTTCACAAATTGAGAACTTTTTCTTTCTGGTGAAACTTCTCCCTGGCTGTCGCGAACGTGTCAGCTATTGATTTCCTACAGAGGACCAGCAGGCTGGTGACGGACCAGTCTGATGGGGTGACGACGACTTTGATCTCACGGGATAAGGTGGCAGTGGCAGACGGAGGAAAAGATGCCAGCAGGACAACTGTCCCTTACTGATGATTCAGGCTGGCGGCGGCTCGTGGGGACCTCCGCGGGCAACCCCGGTTTAATTCACTCGCGAGCTGTAACCCGCCAGTGAAGGTACTTTCCTGAATGCTTCAACTTCGGTTATTCTCCTGAAAGGCGTGTTTCTCCAGGTGGTCGTGGGGAAGAGTCACATTACGCTCTGACGCCCCAGTGTCCCGCACAGGTCCCTGACGTGTTGAAAATCCATGGTGCGCCGGGGTCCAGAGTGCTGGTCGAGGCCCCTGCAGCAGAGGGGACCAAGGTGGCCCCGAAGTGGCCCCGGGCCCTGACCACTCAGTGCAGAGGCTCTGCGAGGGGCGGCCTCTTCCCAGTCCCGCCGGGGTGAGGGGCTGGAGTCCCCGGGCGGGACGTGCGTTGTGACGAGGGTGATGGTGACGCAGAGGGCCGTGGCCCACCTGAGCACGGGGCCCACTGTTGGAGTGGGGGCTCCTCGCGGGCACGTCCGTCTTCCCCGGCCTGTCCCTCTTCCCTCGGGCCGGCCCTACCCACGCCCCCGCCCCAGGAGGGCGCGTCCTCTGCGGTCAGCGGCTGACGCGGCCTGGTCTGGCCACCCCTGCCCTACCGTGCACCACGCGGCCGGCCAGCTGGTCTGGTGAACATACGATCTCTTTGAACACTTGGGCCAAATTCGGAATAAACGGAACAGATACCGGCCAATGTAAAGGTTTTTGAGAACCGAGGAAATGCTGAGGATAAACTGAGAAGAGCTGTCATTACGGTCACCGCGTTCCCTCTTCCACCACGATGCTGTGTTTAAAGGGAAACGCAGAGAAAACGTCACCCCCGGTGTTCAGAAAAGAAATGCGACCGTTTCGACAAGAGCAGAAACTGGCTCCCGAACCCCTATTTTTAGTTCACAGGATGATGCAGGACGCCTCCTTTTTTTGACTTGGGCACAAGGTAGAGTGTGAGCTTTGTCAAGGAGAGGTTATTTTAAGGGAAAAGAGAACAGGGCTCTGGCTGAAAACAGCCGCGGAGCTTCCCGCGTGACATCGGCTGTCAATCAGCACCCCCTCTGCGGACGCTGCTGGCTGGGGCTCCACGCCCGTGACCATCGGCGCCCTCGCCGAGGCTGCGTTTTCCTGCTGGCAGGTCTATTTTCGACCCGTCCTCCACAGAAGCAGCCTGGCAATTTTCAGTGAAGTGCTTGGATTAAAGGCTTTACTGAAAATTACTAGGCCTCGGCCAGACACAATAAGACAGACAATCCAGAGCATCTTCAGGAGAGAAGGCGCGTCTGCGGTGATGAAGCCCGACAGGAGGCTTTGGGGGCGGTGGAAACGCGGGGGGATCGGAGCGAGCAGTAACGATCGGCCCGGGAAGGAACGCGAAGGAACTCGAACGGAAGCGTCATTTTACGGAGAGAGAGAAAAAGATAAAAAGACCCAGACCTAGGCTGGAAGACGTTGCAAACGTCTTTAAAATGGTGCAGAAGCGAAAACAGGAGAATGATTTTGTGCGGGGGAAAAAAACACACAGAAAGGTGACAACACAATTCAAAGGCCGGAATGTCCGAGAGACAGAAGCGGAAAACCCACGCGGCTTTGCTGCTTTCGGAGCACAGGGGTGGAGAAATTTTAATACCATCCGCCCCCCCCCCCGCCTCCTAGAACGTTCCGGTCCCCCTGTGGCCGCCGGCCCCTCCGACTGCCTGCTCCGGCCGTTCACAAACCGGCCTGGGGGTCCCTAAGTTTCTCTGTTCCCTAGGCTGA
>NW_006436291.1:3401595-3424622 GCF_000325575.1 Pteropus alecto
CCTCCGACTGCCTGCTCCGGCCGTTCACAAACCGGCCTGGGGTTCCCTAAGTTTCTCTGTCCCCTAGGTCGCTGTACAAATTTAAGGGAAAATTAGCTTTAGGACTGAAATGTCCTACATATGGAGGAGATCATGAAGTTTCCCAACCACGTGCGGCGCCAGCCTGTACCGATGGCGCTCTTGCCGAGCCGTCTGCGGCCACGCTCATTTCTCTTTTTTAATTCTGTGATCCCAGCAGCTGGTGGTGGTCTTCGGGTTCGACCGTGGCCAACTCCTGGGGATCTTATTAAAATGGAGGCTGTAATTCCGTCCTTAGGTTTCGGGTGTGACTTGATTCAGAAATAGGGTCTTTGGATGGAGTCAAGTTAAGATGAGGTCACACTGGGCTGCGTGGCCTTCGGTCCAATGACTGGTATTCTGAGACGAGGGACCCTTGGATGCAGAGACGCGCGCACCGGGAGAATGCACGTGACGATGGACACGGGGCCGACGGACACGGGGCCGGAGCGACGCGTCTGCGTGCGTGGATGCCAAGGACTGCGGCCACCAGCAGCTGAGAGGAGGGCCCGGAGCAGACCCCGTCATTCTCAGCGAGGGCACGATGGCGCTGTCACCACGGCCGTTTCGGGCGCACAGCTCCAGGACTGTGAGAGGGCACGTTTCTGTGGTTCAAAGCCACCCAGTTGGCGGTACTTGGGGACAGCAGCCCTGGGAAACTCACCGAGGGACCGACCCTTCACGAAATTCTCTGGTCACTATTTTCAAAGTGGAAAAAAAAAAAGGCAGGAAATCAAGGTGAATCTTGATAAGGGCACAGAAGGAGGCCTGAAGTCACTTTGTTGGCAGACTTTAAAAACTTCTGCGGCTGAAGCAGCTCCTTTGTTTAATAGTTACTGCTCATCTGGACCCCAGGAACGCCAGTGACGAGCCCATCACCGGCTGATTAAAATGATGCAGGCTTCCTTCCAAGAGACACCAACAGAATCCCTGATTCTGTTCGAGCCCATCAATCTAGAAACCACCAAGATGGGGCAATGCTGGCCTCATCAAGGAATTAATTTTTGGGTGACAATAGAAAAATGCAAGCGTCAAAGGACTACATCAGCTCTAAGCGCCCCCAAACGCCCCGAATCAGTGCCCCAGGCTCTGTTCTGACGACTGTGAGAAACTTGTGTTTTTAGCCTTCTCTTTGAGTGGAGCATCTATAAAAGGATGACTGATTTTTTTCTTTTTTTAGGTTTCTACTCAGAAGTCCCAACGGAAGGAGCATGCTTAAAACCTTCCAATACACAGTTTGTAACAAACTCCTGATTCCACGAACATCACGTATGAAAAACGCATTCGCAACACCGGGAAGCCGGACAAAAACAGGACAACGGGACAACGATCGCATTTTTTTACCTTGCCTTTGTCGAAGTAGTGGATGATTTCCTGGTAGAGCTGCTCTTTCAGCTGTCCCTGTGTGGTCGCCTGGTACCCGTCCCTCTGCGTGAGGTGGGCTGCACACACGTCCTCCGACCACTGAGGACAAAGCAAGGCATGAACAGTGAGGGCACGTCCAAGCGACCACTGCCCACCCCCGGGTCGGGGTGCGCAGGGAGCTCTGCATCCGGGGTGTGCGCGCGGCTGTGGTTCCGGGGACATGTGGGGCTGCTGGGCCTGAAAATGAGGGCGGGACCTCTGTGCAGAGGCCCCGAGAGGAATGGAGGACCACGGGGAGGCCAAGCTAGGTCTAGATTGGTACAGAAGAGAAAGCCAGCAGGTGTTCTGCAAAGCTTGCTGATAATGCTTCGTGAGCCCCGGGATGAATTATGGACCAGGTGATGTGTAGCTGTGTCACCCGGGCCTCCCAGGTGCTGGCCTCGGTCCTGTGCTGCCCAACTGTTCAAAGACAGCTAAGAGAACACAGAGACCCCACTTCCAAGTCATAAAGAAAGGGACTTCACAGCCGACACAGCTCCTTAGGGACAGCGAGGAGGTGTCTTTGAACCTCTAGCCTCAGGCACACTGCAGGGCAAAGGCAGGGCTCGTCCAGTGTTTGTGGAAGTGTCCATGGGCTCACGGCGTGATGCACAGATGCGCACACGTCACACGCCAAAGTGAAGGCGAGCTCATCTGACAGGTACACTTGTGTACTCGGGCTCCACGAGTCAACGGCATCAAGTATAGGGTTCACTAAAAGCAGCGTTTGCTGAGGACTCACTATGTGCACGAACCAGGTCTAGGATGGGTCGGAGGTGCTGGTCCGGAGACCGCGCTGTTGCAAGTTAGGCATGGTGATCAATAACGATACTGAAAAATGATTTCATGGGCATTGAAGGGTGGGGGGCAAGACTGTGCTCTGGGGCTCCTGGGAGACTCCTTGGAGGAAATAATTAGGGTGGGCTTGCTTCTCAGTTGACCCAGGAGGTGCAGCTTGACACTGTTTTAAGATGGGATAGATATAGTGTTGCCAAGAAAGCAACCAGCCCCGAGGCTGCCTGGACCAAAGTGGGGACTCAGAGCTGGTCAGGTGACATCTGCAGCAATGGGACCATCGGTGGCACTGTGTTTTAGCAGGGCGTGACAAATGAGAGGAGCTGGACAAGCAGAACGAAGCCAGAAACACCGTGGCACAGGCTGCAGGCCCCAAGGGACTGGCTGCTGGAATGGGGCGCGTGACAAGGCTCCCAAAGAGGCGCTCACTCATGACACACACCCCTACCCCACTCCCTGAAACCGGAGGGGCCCCGGAGCACCTCGGGCTGGACTGCAGGGCTCCAAGGGCCAGGGCACGGAGCATGGGGCCAGAATGACGCCCCCGCTCTGGGAATGTCAGGGAAGGGTGAGAAGCCTGTAAGCGTCTGCAGATTGTTTCGCCTTAAAAATCGGACGTGCACGTCTTGACTACAACGAGAAGTTATAAACTCATTAATGATGGCGTTTTCGCAACATGGCTAGGTTTTTACTTTGCAACGGAACTACAATAAATTAATTAAAAAATTCAGATTTCATGTGACTTCCTTGAATTTTAAAATCACTTAAAAAATTGAATAGGGAAGCAAAAATCCTTTACGCCTTCCACTTAAACGTTGGAATGCAAGAACCTGACTGCTAGGCTGAAGGCTAATGCTTTTCTAGCTCTTGTTTTTTGAAAAAAATATCCTTAAGCAAAAAAGAAGATTCCATCTGAAGATTTTTAGTTAAAGAATAAAGAATGCATTCGTCATTGTCACACGGAAGAATTTTCATGGCGATCCAGATAACGCTTCGGTCTGTCGATCAACCAGCATGAACGCGTATTTACAGCGGGATCAAAGCCCATTTAGGGAAAATGCAAAACGTAATTATGTAAAAGCTATGGAGAGAGATTATGCAGCATTCCTGTTTAACTGGAAAATTCAGAGCCCGGTGGAGAAGCCAGTGCAGTCAGGCCTATTGATTAGGGCTGTGAAACACACCCTCATGAGCTTCGGGTTCGTGATGAAGCTGCCTGGACTCAATATACCCGATGATTAAACAACGGACAGTTCACACGCACGCACACACACGCACGCACACGTGCATATATTTCACATGCACACGCACATCTAAGAGTTCATGTAGCAGGAGAGAGACTAAGAGTGAGAGACAGCTCGTCAACTTTAATTTCCCTGGAGCAAAAGAAATTTCTTCATATTTGCAAAGACGCCTTGTTATTGGAATTTGGGTTTCTAACAAATGAAGGCAATTAGAATTCACAGCGGGACGCTGGTGTCAGGTGCACCAACCCAAACCTCTATCTTCATAAATTGTGCTCCCGCGGACAGTTTTATGCGTTGCAAAGTCAACGGGTGACTATCGATGACTATTGGTGAGGCTTCCGCATGCAGCCAGACCTCCAGTCTCTTCGTGTTGTCTTTGTAATGGACCCTCCGGCTTTTTAAAACAAATTCACTAATTTATGTATGTATGTATGTATGTATGTATGTATGTACGTACCTATTTATTTTTTAGGCGAGGCGACCCTTGGTCAACCTCACAGATTGCGAGGTCCTTGTCAGCTTACAATCCCTCATTTTTTAATTTTTACATCTACAGCACCTGATCTTCCTAGGTGGTCTCCCATCGAAGTACTAACCAGGTCCGACCCTGCTTAGCTTCTGAGATCACATGGGATCGGGCACGTTCAGGGTGGCGTGGCCGTAGACTAGGACCCTCTGGTTTTAAAAGATAACTTTCCACCTGCGGCTGCTTTGAGACCTGCCTGTGGATATTTGTGTCACAGAAGCTACTGGAGGTTTCAGAACTGGGCTAAAGGCTAGAAGGGTCCTGCCTAACACAGCGTCCCTCGTAATGCCTCTGACCACCCACTGGACACTGCTGAGTGCTTGTTTTACGTCAACTTACCTAGCCTTCTTTCACACAGCTTGCAGTGTTGGGGGGACTGGCCTGGGATTGGAAACAGGGCTCCATTGAACAAGCGTCTTTATGTTGGGTCACGCAGCTAATTCTAGTTCTCATACTGTTCTTGTTTATCTAGTTCATAATTTTTCTAATTTTTTTTTAGGATATAATTAGGAAAATGACCTAGTGCCTTGCTGAAGTTTTAAAATACAAAAGTAGAGGTGTGGGAATTCCTGTGTCATGACCTGGTCCCTCTACCCTCTCCTACGATAATGAGGGGGACGTCTCATCCTGCCCCTTAGCTGCTTGTTCTACCACAGAAACGCCTTCTTCCCGATACCACTCCCCGCCATTTCTGAGTCTTGCAGAATCTGCGTCGCTGCAAGCCGACAGCCCAGCGACGGGTGTTTCTAATGCTCGGTGACAATGCCATGACACTTTGTGACATCTGCGTTCACTAGGGCCAAATCCATCATCAAAGTACTTCCTAAATACCTTTTTCTATGTCACTGCCTTTAGTCAACATTCATAAAACCTTAAGTTATAGCTTTACTAAAATCCGTCATGGGAAAATAAAGTTTTCCATAATCTCAGAGCTCATAACGACAGAATCATAAAAGGGCGAGGGAGTTTTCATCACCTTCAGGAGCTTCGCATGGAGAAGCAAGGTGTACGCTGCTTCGGTGTAGTTGTCACACTCTTTGTGCAGGTCGCACAGTTTGTACAGGTACCTGAGACGAGAAAACGCGGGAACATTCTTCAAAGGCCACCGAAACATCCGTGTCGAGGGTTACAAGAGCTAAAGTCTACCTTCAACAGTAAATAACACCTACACTTTGTTTTAACGATGTTCACAAGTCATAATGCCTTGCAAACTTCCGGTGCAGAAAGCACCAAGAAAAACCAACGAGAGTCACAGACAATATTTCTTTCTTTTAAACTTTAAGTCCTCTTTTTTTCGGGACAAAACTGAAGACGGCGCGAGAAGGCAGAATAGTACTCCAAGGTTCGCATTGCCGCCTATCTTTCTAGCGTTTTCTTCAAACGTTAGAAATGAGATCACGCGATGTGCGACTGTGATTTCTTACATGACTACTGAACCCAAACGCAGAAAAAAACCCGTAAAAATACTAATCCGTTAAGAATAAAGAGATACGATGATCACAGTGAATATGATCCAAAGAATTTTTCTACCATCAAGAAACAGAGATGGCTTTTCAATGTAAAGCAACCTCCATTTATGGATGAAAAAAAAAAAAATAAAACTTGATTGTTTTCCCAGAAGTTTCTTATATTCTTAAGGTACCTTTTTTAAAAGGAGAACGTTAAAAAATCTTGGAAATCAAAAGTTAGAAAATCATGCTTAGTGTACTAAACCCACCATTAAACACTAATGCCACGTGGATTACACCTTATCCCGGCTTCTAAGTTATGGTAATCTTGTTAAATATTTGATGCTGGCCCCTAAAAGTGACCAGGGAGAGGGGTTCAGTCATATCCCACCACTCTCGAGAAAAAGGTGAGTGACGAACAAAAATCCAGCAGACAATATATAACACGAGGCAAGTAAGAACAAACTGAAAATTTCGCATACTGTTATTGTCTATTTCCGATAAAGTTAAAAGTGGATTTAACTTTACCGCGAAACATTAAAATCTGTGGCGGTGCCTTTTTTCAAAAGGGTCACATGAGTCAGTCAAGAGGAGCAAAAACCTGCAAAATAACTGTTTGTGGCTTTGCTTTTCAGCTGGCTGAGTGTACCCCGCATCTCCGCACTGGTGTGGTCAAGTTCGGAAGGATGCTGAGGACACCTGGGCACCCCACCAAATGTAAACTCGGGGCTTTGTGGTGTCCTACGAGATAAACCCCTGCAGTTATAAAACATGTCTTAGTGTGGACTCGACAAACGGCAGTTACAGCAAACACGTAGAGGGTGCAGACCAGCGTGACGTCCACGTACCTTATATACATTTCTTCTCTTTCGATTTCTTTGTAGAAATTCTGCAAAATCAAACCACAACACTTTTAAGAAACCCGTTCTATAAAAAGTGTGACATGCACATTAACAATTCATGGTTTTCCAACTGGTGTCGAACGCAGACGAAATAGGACCCAGCTCTCTGCATCAGAACCATACATTCTCATGAGACGCAAAACCATCTTACGCTGGTTTTTTTTTTTTTTGGCGGGGGGAGGGGGAAATTCTAAAGATTATATTCCCTACGCTTGAAACGCTGTGATGGCTAAAATCTACTTCTGTCATGTGAAAGTCACCTTCCTTCAGTTAAAACAAAGATACGCTACCTTAACCCTTGTAATCGCATTAGAAGTGGAAAAAAATTAAAAAGAACAAAAGAAAAGAAAGAAAGAAAGATCCCGAATTTGGGACGAAGCACCGTCACGTGACTTAAAGCACGCTGGGCTCCGCCTCGCCGAGAGTCACAAGAAGGCAACGGGGCATCCGGGCCCGGGACTGCTCGACGTGGCGCCCACGCCACACGTTTTCAACTGGAAAGTTGAATATTCATTAAAACTAAAAATAGTTAAAAATCCTCATCCTCAGTCGTACCTGCCGCGCTTGGACTGCGGGGCCAGTGTTACTGTATGGAATAGCACAGACATAGGACCCTTCCATCCTCACGTTCATTGCTATCGGACAGCGCTGTTCTAGACCAACGGACCTTCCCAGACACGGGAAAGAAACTTCCAAAAATGCCCTGCGGGCCAGCCCTGCGGCAGAAAAGGTAGCAGAGCATAAACGATGGGTTATTTCTACACATTGGAAAATATTTTCTGGGGAGCATAAATGTTTCTATCAAAATTGTATCTCGAAACGTGTTAAAACACTTTAAAATCTTCATCTTGCAGGAAGCAACAGAGAGGCACTGAAAAGTCGCCTAACGAGGCCTGAGGTATGGAAATACTGTAGCCACTTTCAGTGTGAAACTGACCACCTGAATGCAAGGTTAGAGCCTGTGCCTGTGCCCGAGTTAACCAGTGAACGTCACCATTACAAGGCATGCAACCGCCCAATGAGATGAAACAGCCTGTTCAAGTTCATTGGCAGAAAAAGACATCGCTCACACAACTGATCTCTGTGGAAAGAAATGACAAGTGAGAACAGGAAGTAAGGGGGCTGTGCTCAGAGAGAGGCACCAAGCATTTTGCTGCATCTGCGATTTTGGTGACCTCCAGGGTTCGCCTGCTCTGGCTGGTAACCCGGGTATTTTGGGGGAAGAAGGAGAATCTGCATCAGAACCAGGGTGAGCCCTGTGCTCCCGATTCTGCCCCTTCAGTATTTACAAGCTGCGACTTCACACCATCTTTTGCGCTCACATTTTTAATCCTTTCCTAAGCTTTTGATCATTCCCCTTTACAACATCACAACGGGGATGTCATGTGACCTTCACACCTCTCTCCCTCTGAGATACAGAAATGGCTTCTGTCTCCTGCCTGTGCTGATTTCTGTCCCTTCCCAGGACTTTAAAACCTCTCTAGGACCGAAGGACACGCATCTCAACCCCCAATTTCTATATAGAACCTTTATGTTTCTGTGTAAAAGTCAGCCATGCCCTGGGCTCTGCAGGCAGCATCTCGTCCCCAAAGGTCCCCTCTCAAGCCCCTTCACCCCTCCCCGCCACCCCACACACCAGTGCTGACGTCTGTGCCGGGCTCAAAGCTCTGAGGCTCCCCGGCGACCCCACTGAAACTCGGTCCCCAACTTCGGTCCACCATCGGGCACTGATCTTTCGGAATGCCTACGCTGGCATCATATTTCAGTTTGTTCTCCTTCACGACTAAGGCTTTTAGATTTCTAGTCGGAACAACCATAATCAGCCTTGTAGAGGGGCTGCGAAGAGACTAACTTCTAGCGGCAAAATAACGGTGAGTCAGTCGACCAGTGGTGGGGATGGATGTGGTGACACCTGTACGGGATGACGAGGTGGCACACAACAAAATCAGTGACCGGCAATTAAAGATGGCATGATGATCAGGTGACTAACGGAACTGTACTTAATTATAAATGTGCATATCGTCTGGCGGGAACGACGATCTGACACGCACGCAGGTGCTTGCGGGGTGAGGCTTAGGGGACATAGGCCACTGAACGGAGTGACTGCTCACGTCTCTTTTAATTTTGCTTTTGTTTTTTTATCGAAATGCAAAAAAGAATAGGACATTAATGAATCATACAACTTCGTATATTTTACTAACTCCATTAAAAATAACAACGTTGGTTCTAAAGGAAATTTAGCAACGGGCTTAAAGGGCATTGATACGTTTTATGTTCTTTATTTTCTTTTTTAACTTTAGGAGTTCGAGTGGATTTCTGTCTAGTGATAAACTGAATACGTTTTACATGTTTCTAACATGTTTATACATCTATATATATTATCTAGAGATGGACGTGCGTATTCATCGCTAAGAAATACTATTTGTTTCATAAAAAAAAAAGTACCAAGAGAAAGGGTAAAAATGGACCAGGAGATTAAAAATATATTTGTATTTTTAATTATATGACCAAATGTGAGCTGGGCAGTAACTGTTAAGAGACAGGACGCCGGTCTATAAAAATCAATTTTCTTGTTTCTCTTTAACTCATAGACGTTTTATTTTTTAAACGAAGGAACGACGATAGACACCCCTAGGAAACGGCTGAGAATAGAAGCCCCGACTTCACGGATTCATTCAGCACGCCGGAGCTGAAGGAGGTTAGTGGCAGACAGGATGCGGAATCCTGGGTGTGCTTCTTAGTCCACACCTGGCTACAGCTGACAGCTATGCCCCGAGAGAGGCTCCCTGTGAGAGACGCATATTGACACCAGGAATCGTGACTGCACGTGTCACTTATGAGAGCCTGCTTCCGGTCCCCGGATTCTGACTCCGGTCCAAGGTCGCGCTCTGTGCACAGCCCTGTTTCTCCCCTAGGTTTGCGTCCTGGTGAGCAGGACAGATCTTGCTTAGAACAACAGCCGTCTCGGTCATCAGCGTTGGAACCCGGTGCACGTAATAATAATAATTTTTCCTTCTGGACACAAATCAGCTTCTTGGATCCCCTTAAAGATCAGAGGAAAGGCTTTTGGAAAGGTTTCCATTTACCTCCCACAGAAAAAATGCTGACTTCATGTTGGCCACATGGGCGCCATGAAAGGAAATCACGTACGCTGGACGTCGCCTCCTGGACATCGCCTGCGTGGCAAGGCGGCGAAGCAAGGCCAGGCTCCCTCCTGCGCAGAGGGTCAGGGCTGCCACCTGGGGCCGAGCTCGTCGCTGCGCCGTGCACGGTCCGTCCACAGGCGAGTGTACCTGCGAACGCAGGTAGATGCTTCGCTGGTTCTTCCCCGGCTGTGTCCGGTCTACCGATGACACCGCAGGCTTTCTTCATTGCACGGTGTTGTGCGTTTCTAGCATTCGTTTCTGATTCTCCCCGAAAGTGCCCATCTGACCGATGACACCGCAGGCTTTCTTCATTGCGTTTCTCGCATTCGTTTCTGATTCTCCCCGAAAGTGCCCATCTTGCTGCTCTTAGTCCGGCCTCGCACGGTGCCTCTTCCGTCAGCACCGTTAGTGCATTCGTCATGGCCGCTGTAATTTCCCAGCCTGATAATTCTAAACGCGCGGCCACACCCGAGTCTGGCTCTGACGTTTGCTCAGTCTCTTCAGACTGCATCTTCTGCCCTCAGGGTGCCTGGTAATTTTATGTTCGAAGAGGACATGTGCTCGGTGACAGGAACCCGGCCCTGGCTCCAGCAGTGGTCTCTGCCCCAGTAGCTGTGACTCTGTGTCCTCTTGTCTCCCCAGGTCTGGGGACAGCAGCTTTCCCTGTGGATCTAAGACGATGGCTGGGACGAGTTGCTGATTTTCAGTTTGCTGGCTTTTCCCTTCCCATGAGGATGGGGGAGCGACGTCCAAAACTCCCCCGATGGACTGGACCAGACGCCAGAAGCCCCCATATCTACACTTTCATGAAGAAGAAAACGCGCCCCAGAAAACGTTTATCTTTGGCCTGAAGGAGCTGTCCAGCCACGGAAGGCAGGGGTGGGGTCAGCTTGTGAGCTGTTAGCTGTCGGTTCCTCACGGCTACGCACGGAGTCCGTGTCGACGCCAGAGTGAGTGGAAGGTGAAAATACTCCCTTTTGTTCATCTTTTTAAGTCAAACGTCTCTGGTGATTTTCTAAAGAATGAATGAAGCTTCACGTTTGTCCTGGTGCAAAAGTCCGTTGCCACGAGCTCCAAGTGCCGGACGCCCAGCCCAGTGGTGGGTACGCGGGTCGTCCGATGGTGGGAGACTCGGAAAAGTCAGGCATGTAAAGTCGTAGAATGGCTTCGGGAGGGGTTTCCCTGCCTTCCGGCCTCGCACGGGCAGGTGGGGGAGAGGAAGCCCCGCCAGGGCCGGAGGCCGCTTTTCTGCTTCCTTGCGGGGAGCAGCAGCGGAGAAAGATGCAGACAGCTCTGGAGCCGGGGGTGGGGGACCCACAGCCCCGGGAGCCGTCGCGTTTGCCTGCCGCTCCCTGTGGCCGAGCTTGTCACGAAGCTTCCTCAAAGCTCAGAGTCCGGACGTGCTTCCTGACGCACCTGTGCAGAGCCTCAGCAATGGCAGGTGAGCGAGCGGGCGGATGGGCGGATGGCGGAGGCCAAGCTTACGCGAGGCGGCTGCTCTTCATGTGGTCGTGCATTAGCTTCTTGTGGCTTCTGTAACAATTTATCACCAACTCGGTGGCTTAGGGCAATAGCATGTATTCTGTCACAGTCCTGGAGGCCAGAGTCTGCAACCTAGGTGTCAGCTGGGCCACGCTCCCTCCAAAGGCCTCGGAGCGAATCCGACCTCGTCTCTCTTCCGGCGTCTAGTGGTCCCGAGTGTCCTTTTGCGTGTGGTAACATCGCCCCAACCTCAGCCTCCATCTTCCCGTGGATTTTCCTCTATGTCTTCTCCTCCTCCGTCACTTACAAGGACACTTGTCACTGGACTTAGGGACCACCTAGGGAGTCCGGGACGATCTCACCCGGAGATCCTTAACTCAATCACATCTACGAACGGCCTATTTTCCCCACATAGGGTCATACTCACAGATTCTGAGGACCAGGATGCGGCCCGCAGCACAGGCCACATTTACGCTCTCTGAATAACGAAGCGCCGCAGACCTGGGATCAACGGGGCTCTGCCCTGGTCACAAAACGAGACCGCTCGTCACTCCCGCCCACGAGACACAGCCAGAGGACAGACGGCTGTGCGGACGTCCTCAGAGCGCATCTGCAAACAGCTCCTCGCCAGACAAGGTGACCAGCACAGGATGCGCGCGCGAGCTGCCACGGGAAGTCTGGCGGGCGGCCGTCGCCGGGCCCCTGCGTGCCTCGGCCCAGCTCCCGGCTCCCTGCCCAGGCTGGGAACCGGCCCTGCCACTCACCAGCACGTTCACGGTGCAGTTCATGCGGCTCTCCTTGTTCTCGTCGTGCATGATGGTCCTGTAATCCAGCAGCCGCTCCATCAGGCGCACCACGAGCCTCACGAACGCTTCCCCCGTTTTGGCGAGGTACTTGTGCTTCCTGCAGTGCTCCAAGAGGCTGGAAAACAAGCGCACGCGCCTCGCGCATCACATGCAGGAACCTCACCGAGGCGCCGTTTAAAATATCTCCTCCCATTATTAACGCGCTTTAATTATTTCTGGGCCACGAAGTTCGTCGCGGGTTAATTACAGCCTCCGCGTCTCTGTCCCGACACAAACCCCCGCTGTTCGCCGCCACTTACATTTTATCGAATAACACTCTGTACTGCTCGTCCCCTCTGCCCCCTTCCACTTCGTGATCCAGCTTGGTGATGATCTCGTTCTCAAACTATAATTAAACAGAGGAAGCGTAAGTAAGTAACCAGCGTGGCGGACACTTCGGTTGCAGAGCGGCGCGTCCGTCCGCTGGCGAGCGATCACCGCCCGCTACTCACTCTCCGCCTCGGCGGCCTGACTGCCCTGAAGGGTTGCTGTTCCCCGAGGCCCCGGGAGATTGCTGACGACCCCCCTGCCACAGGGGGGAAGAGGAGACCGGGGATGAAAAATCAAGAAGTAACATGGAAAAAACATCGCAAACTTCAGCTCTCCGAACAAGTGACATCTCAAAGAGCTCGCCGGTTCCTGGAAAAGAACAGATGGCATTGTACTGCCCGGCAGAGAGTCTCCGCAGTATGAAAACATGCACGGGGCCACTTCACCACCATGCCTTGGTGGATCCGAGTGGAACATCTCACTCTGGCGGAAAGAAATATTGCGAAAAACAAGGGTGAAGTCTCTAAGGACAGAGCAGCAGACTCTTCAAGAAGGTCCATGTTGGGCTTTTCCTTGAACAACCCCTCCCGCCCGCCCCCGCCAAAGCTGACTGGACTCAGAGCATCACAGTGAGAAAGAGTCAGACCTGTCTCTCGAATGCGCGCTTTGGGGAAAGCTATAAATTTTGGAGAGGTGTAAATCTGTGAAATGTTTTGACAGTGGCTGATCGGGCTGGAAATGACCTGGATAATGATGTCTATATGGGTCCCCACGCTCGCTGCCCAGTCTCCCAACTCTGGCAAAATTCAAAGCCACCTCAGCACTGGGATTCCCGCCAGGCGGCTGCCATGTGTGGGGGCCTCTAAGGTCACACAATGACGTGGGCCAGGTGGGAACGGGGGGCTGGGAGAGACTTAGTTCCCACAGAGATGCGGACGTCCACACAGACCTGAAGGATGGGGGGGCGCTGAGCTCAGGGCTCAGAAGGCAAGCACACGTGGCGTGAGTGCCAGCGTCGCTGGGGGCCCTTTAAATTATACGCTGAGGCCCTGCTTTCCCAGGCAACAATCCCAAGTCCAACGCTGCTACCAGGATCCCAGAAGAGTTTAAGCTGCGTGAGGGAAAGAATGTCCTCCTCTCTCGGTCACTACCGTATCCCCGACGCCTGGACAGTGCAAGGTGCTGATGAATCTCACGGGACGCACGTGCCACGTGCACACGAATCACTGGACAGAGGAGGCGATGCACCAGCGCAGAGGGAGGGCTCCGTACGTCGGCACAGGCTGGCCAGTGGGTCGCGAAGACACACCTGCTCTCATGGCCGCTCAAGCCAAACGGTGAACACACTCATCCCAGTGCCTGTCACAAGAACTGCAGGCACCATCTACTGCCCTGGGGCCTCAGGGCACGGGTGCTGCAGTGGTAGCTGCTTGTGGCCCCGAGAAGCAGAAGGTGAGGGGTCTGCTTAGACCCAGGAAGGAGCCTACGAGGAAGCCCAGGCCTGCTGGGCCTGGACCAGAAGGCCTGCCTGAGCCCCAGCCTGGTCCCGCTGAGGATGAAACAGGCCCAGAGAGAGCAGTGACTCTCGCTTGTCGTCAAGGACTCGGCGGCATCGCAGGGAGCTGGACCTCGTGAGTCCCCACAGTTCTCTCGCTCTCCCCGCTGTCTCCTCCCCAGACAAACGCCCTCTTTATATTCTGTTTGGCCTAAGACGTTCAGGGATTTTAGGGATGTGGAAAGAGAGATGGTTCTGCTGAAGTAGAAAGAGTGACCTGTTTGTTTTTTTTTCCACCCGAAGTCTCACGATAATGACTTTTATTGTAAAATAACCGTTCGTCGCTAACCTACTACTACTCTGCTTTTTACAGAGGAGAAATCTGCAAAAGGCAGTTCTCGGAATTCAGCGCGGGGAACGCGGCTCGCCGCTAACCCAAGAGTTGGTGCCATGATCAAACACCAAAGAGGAAGTGTTTGGTGAGGGCCGCTGCTTCTTCAGAGCAAATAATTGAGATGCAAAAGAAGACTAAATTTAATTAAAACCCATGATTCGATTCCACACATCTTTTAACGAGCACACAATGAGGAAGGCACAGGGAATGCTAAAAAAAAACACGCCTTCTCCTAACCTAGGCACACGCACAGAGGCGCTTCACAGTGCTAGTTAATCAGAAGACATTTGGACTTGGAGTCGACTTAATGAAAATGGCATGTTTTCTCTACTTCCCTGGAAACCTAGCTGTCATGAACAAGGGCAACGATTTAGCTCCAGCTCATTAAGTATTCTGTTTACCAGGTTTTGACTGATGAATTTAATGTTTCTAAAAAGGGTGGATGAATAAGGAAATCAGAAGCACACAGGTGATTCTAATTTTACTAACCTCTGGTCTAAACTAAGTAATTTGCACAAACACCTGGAACCTCATTCTGCTGATCGGCGAACATTCAGTGCCACAGATCTGCAGCTAGCCTCTGGTTTCTAGGTCTTTGTTAATTTTTATAGAATGTACTAGAAACCATTGGCTAGTGCGCTGTGAACTGTTATAATCAGTATGAAACAATTCTGCCCGAATACATCGGAAGAAGGACAGTTGCAGACCGAGCAGAGGTGGTTCTATAAAACGCACATGTTTATCATGTCACTCACAGAGGCACGCTGTCCGGGGTTCTGTACGAGACGAGCAGCGGTTTACTTTGATGCCCAGAGGCTGGCAGAGGCTTGTGCATGTGATGAGCGACATCATTATGCAGCATTCGCCTCTCTTTTCTGAATCGCTGATATCGCTACAAATGCATCCGTGGGGTATCCGCCTAAAATACCGAACACAGCAGCTCCACGCGTCCGGTACCGGCGGCCCTCCGAGAGTCTGAAACATGAGGCCACATCTGAACACGGGGCCTTGCGGGGGGTCGCTGTTAAAACTGGACGTGGAAGCGGGGGGCTGTGCTCGCGGGGGTACTGATATCGTTCACTCCATCAGCTTAGAAAAAGCAGCACTGCCCCCGGCACTCAGGGCCACCGCGATCCACAGTGACCGGATGTAAGAGGTCGTGGAGTGAAGGGTCTCAGTCGTGGGTGATCCAAAAGCCAGCGCTGTTGGTTCGGAAAGTTTGCTTTGCGTTGGGTTTCCCATTCCGACTACACACATGCACGGAGGAGTGTACGGAACCAGGCCTGCGTTTGACAGGCACCCAGGAACCCGTTTATGGACGAGACCTGGGCTTAGGTGGGAGCGAGGGCGGAAGCTGGACCGGGACGGGAAAGTTCACACAAATAATTCTGATGATAAAGCGCTCAGAGGTCGTCAAGAGCTGGGCGAAAGCCGAAATCCTGGATACACGAGGCTGGACATTAGCAGAAGCGCGTCAGATGCTACAGAAGAACCCGGAACTGCTGCCCTCTGTCCTGCACCCCGCTTTCACCCTGTTTTCAAAACTGCTCACAAGACGATGGATGTAGGGCATGGTTCGGGCCGCCCCTGGTGGCAGAGAGCGCCAAGGAAGCAGGTCTCGCTTCTGCACTTGCCGCTGCAGCTGGGCCAGTCCCTCAGAACCGCAGGACCACGTCCCTTCTCAGTGGCCTTGACAGGAGCCGTGGGCGGGAGAAAGTCACGTTACTGCAGCTGCGTGGGAAATGCGCCCGAGAAGGGACTGGCAGAGAGAAGCCCGCACTCCAGCACCCTCGGGGCTCCGGGCTCTCAGGCTGAGGTCCCAGAAGCAGCCGATTCCCCGCGACCCTTCACTCAGCCTTCCGTCCTCTGCTCAGAGATACTGCCATTTTTATGCATATTGCATTCCTCTTGCTTAGCCGCTCTGTAAACTTAATTACACACTTAATTAATCTTTGGCGCTCCACGTCCCACATCCTAAAATCCCCACGTCCTTCTGTGTCCAACAAGCAGGAGGCTTGCTGACCTTGAAGCTTCTGTGAAACATCCAGAGGTCCCGAGGCCAATACCTGAGGCCTGGCCGCTCACTTGGCAACACCTCAGACAGGTGCCGTGGCTCCCCATTCCCGTGTGACCCAGACAGAGGAGGGACTTTGGGTCTGTGTGCAGTGACAGCCCACCCCAGGACATGCCCTTGGCGAGAGCCCTGGTTAATTTGTTTAAGGGAGATTCTGGGAGTTGGGGCATCTCTTTGCTGGAGGGCTTTGAAGAGGAGAATTCGGTGTAGTCGGGACTCCTGGAGTCACGGGTGTTAGTTTCCATGATCTCTCGTCACTTTTCGGTCTGGGATTCAATGAAATAGAGGCCTAATTCTTATACCATATTTCCCCTTTAAGCAACCGAAACAAGAGAATCTAGTGTTACTTTGGAATGGAATGCAAAACTCAACCAACACACAAAATCCCAACGAATTGAAGAATAAAGATGAAATTGCCACCAAACTTATTCACATTCACACAACGGTGCGAAACACATTGGCTTTCCTGTCGGGTAGCAGGGGCCGCCAACATCCACTTGGGTTGTTCAATTATTTGCTTAAGGTTACCAGCGTGGGCGGCAGGCACAGAGCGTTCGAACAGGGACTCAGAAACACCAAAGACACAAAGATTACTCATGTTCTAATATTGTTACGACTCAATGGGAGATTCTGGAACTTGTGGAGCATTTTACTGACCCTGGCAAAGTTGACAGAAAATACCTCCATGATGAAAAATATTATTTTGCCATGGAGCCTTTTCCAGTCCCTTTTTATTAATGGTAAATACACCATGTGGTCATTTGCTGCAATTCTCAGCTGTGAGTTCTGTATTTTCCAAAGATAAAACAAATGGAATTCTTTACAAAGGTGCCAGGAGAGAATGAAAAGTGTGCTTTCTTTATGAATAAAAGTCCGGCGAGGCTGTGACTTGCAACGTTGTTTGTTTGAGGGCAGGGGACTCGGCCAGATGGGGAAGGGGCGGGTCGCGGGTCTGGTGACGAGGCTCTGCAGGTCTCCACGAATGGCGTCAGGACTCTAAGACGCCGACAGCGCCAGACCTCTCCGTGCTCGCTGGCTTCGCAGTCCTCAAACTTCACGTGCAGAACCTCTCCTTCGAAAAAAATAAATCAAGATTCCCAGAAGTCCTAGTTTCAGTACGAACATGCTATTCCAGTGGCGGGGGAGACAGGGGACAGCGAGGCAGGGATGGCTCGAGGCATGGGCGAGTAGCAAGGAAGAAGGCCAGAGAATGTGTCCGCTGGGACGCGTGGGCTGGAGAGAGGCAGTAGAAGAGGACAACCCAGGAGCCGCTGGGACATCCAGACCGTAAAAGGCCCTCGGGAAGGGCCGGGACAACCGGAGGGCCGAAGGCGGCTGGAGTGCTGGGGGCGCTCCCAGAAGATGCAAGAGGCAGAGAAGACGAGAAATGGACTTCTGTTAAGTGGCTGCTTAGAGGGGCCACGTGGACAGGACAGAGAAATCACGGTGGCCGCGTGAACAGGGCCGATGATGGAGGGTGGCTGGAATCCCCGTGGTCACCGGTGGCCGCTGTGGGGCAGGGAGGGGCCATCCGCGAGGGGCACAGCCAGAGCGGACATCAAGTCGAGGTGCGCGGGATGCGCCCTTAATCCCTGCTGATGGGGTCAGCACGACACAGGTGCTAAGGAGGAAAAGAGCCTTGAAAGAAGGGGCCGGCCCTCCCCCGCCACCGCGCCAGCCGGGCAGAGGACGGGTCAGGCCATGGGGGCCGGGGGTGGGAGACAGGGGCTCAGGGCGCAGCGAGTTATCCAGCACCCCGCTCCCCTCGGGTCTTCCTTCTAGGCCACGGTCCAGCTCTAGCCGTAAACACCAGCCGGCACGAAGCGTATCATTTTGCAGGTGTGCAGGGTTTCTAGAAGAACCCAAGGCCTCTGTGTACACAAGTGGGCCTTTGGGTTCACGTGCTTCTGTCCGGTCCACGCTCCTCCACGTTGGTTTCGGGACCCTGTGCGTGTCCTCCCCCAGGTGACTTCTGTTACCACTCAGGAACCTTAGTCGGTTGACCTTACGAAGCTTACTCGCCACCTGTGAGGACCTGCCCAGCACGAACGGTATCAAGTCGACTCATCACACGGCCTGGGTCCTGAGAAGTGTCCCAGGTCACCAGAACAGGGCACATGAGTGGACAGCCCCATGCCACCCAGCGCACCACGAGGCGAGCCCATGCAGCGCACAGACCTTGGAGAGTCAGAACGAGGATGCGCCTACCCTGCAAAAAGATTCATGGCCCTCCTTGCAACAGCGGCGATCAGAGGGAAGTAAACTCTTGGGGAAGAGAGAGCTAACGAAACGCCCCGAGGGACAAGGAGCGGACGCTCAGGGAACTCTGGGAGAGCCGTCTGGAAGAAGGGCTCTGAAATCCCAGGAACGCTTGGGAGCAGTTTCATCGTGAGTAAAATGGCAGGTTTTTCTTCTGGACCTAGCAGGCCTCCTCCCCACTGCAGCTGGAAGAGTATAATTCAGCCGAAGACGGAGACAAAGCGTATGTTGCCAACGGAGCTCACATGCTCAAAGCACTTGAGTTTTGGAAAAATGAAAAGCCTCGACGTCTTCCATTCCTGCCATTAGGTTGGCGCGTCTGCTGTAACAGTGGAACCCATCTAAGCCCTTGGTGACGTGACTAATAAGGTCAGGTGACTGGACGGGTGGCAGGCAGGTGAAATGGCGGCCAGTCAGCCTGTCCCAGAAGCTCCCTGGGCGGAGGGCAGGGGCGGCTGTGCACTGCTGCTCTGTCCATGGGCCCCCCACGACGCATTCACCGACACCCCCTGCCAGGAAGGGCGAGAGGCCCTGTGCTTCGCGCAGAGCGGGTGACGAAAGGCAAGCGTTAAACCGAGAGCAGCGAGGAGTCGAGACAGACGCTGTGGTCCGGGAGAGCTGCGGGCGAAGCCGATGGGTGCTGCAGGTGACACGGGAAGGACTGACGGTCACCCCAGCCTCCCACGGAGGCCCGGAGAGCAGCGGCAAGCTCAGCGCAACCTGCGCCCATCACAACAGACGACGAGAGCCTTACTTATTTTCACGGAGTCTAGGAAGGAGGTTTTGTCACTTTTCAAGCAGAAATAACTCAGATTTTGTCCTTGTCATTGAGCACATTACATACACTTTTTTTCCCCAGAAATTCTCATCGGTTCCATTGCATGGGTAAAAGACCAAGACACGCATTTAGAAGGATAAAAGTCAAGACTTTAGACTTTAAAATAACGCAAGTCGGCAATAAGCTGCCGGTCTGAGAGAACACAGTGACGTCTGAGAAGCCGTCAGCGAGTGCACATAGCAAGAGGCGTGAGAAAGAGACTCCTATTCAGGCTTCGAGGTCTACGTAAAACCAGATAAAAATAAGTAAGTAAAAGCTGACGCTTGAGAACAGTTCTCCCCAAAGAAAACAGCAGAGCTGTAAGGGGACTTTCTCTCGTGAGCTGTCAGGGGTTACGTTCTCATGCTCACACCTGTGACTCCAGAACGATCCATCCGTCCTAGGCCTGCAGCCTCCCCCCACTCCCACCCCGCCCCCGCCACTCGCTACGCCCCACGTCCTCACCATCTGGAAGCTTCGCGTGGAATGGAACTCGCACTGCATCATATCGAAGAAGATGGGGATGGTGGCTTTGCGCAGTTCCGTCTCGGGAAGGAGCGTCATTTCCAACATGGGGCCGACCATTTCCGGAATGAACTTTATCTTGTGCTGACCTTGAATAAAGAAACACATTATTCAGAAATTGAAAAAAAAAAGGGTCCCACAATGGGCTTCGATGGACCAAAGACAACGCCACGGATCACTGTGATGTCGGATGCTGGCATCTTGGGACTGAGCGTCCGTTTCTCACCTGCTGGCATCTGGACCGTGTCCAGCCTTCAATCTAAGAAGTCGACTGTATTCTAATTGTTGTAACTGAAGCTATTGAAAAAAAAAAACCAACATCCAATATAAGGTATAGCCATGACTCGTCCGCTATGGAAGAGAAATGCTGTTTTACTAACGGATCGTGCCGTCACGTAGATCAAGGACGTGAGCGGCTAACGGGTCCCCAGCTTTGGATAGAGCACGCCAGGCGGAGAAATACTCGGTGTCTCATTTTGTGGACGACAAACGAGAGAAGATAATGGGAGGACGTTAGAGTAGGTGGTCCCTTGGGTTCTGTCTAACTCCAACCTGGTGTAAAGGAGGATTTTCAATTTTGCAAAAAATGCCGAGATTTCTGCAACATTCTGGATGACTGCAATTAAAGAAATCAAAGCATAGCCCTCGGAATGCGCAGTTGCGCAGAGAGAAATGATTCTGCCTCTCCTGGCTACTGTCTGATTGGAAAACTACTTTATTCATCTTAACTGACCTGTCTTGTCCAGGTATGATTTTTAAGGAGTTCCGGAAAACGTTTCTCGAATATTGTTCTTACGCAAATACTTTTGCCAATATGAACAATAATGAAAATTATAACATCAGTGAACATTCAGCAAGCCCTTCCTGTAGACCAGCCTGGGAGAACATGCCTCACTGAACTCTCGTGACGACCTTGTGAAGTGGCTGCCACCATTCCTCCTTATTTTTTTCTTTCAACAGACATCATTTCTGTTGGGAATCGTGGTATTGCGTCTTTGGAGGCCTCGGCCTTTGACTCGGACAGACAGACAGACAGACGCTGCCCACTCCGAACCAACACCAGAGACAGGAGCAGCGAGGCTGGACTCAGGGGTCGTCAGCTCCTCCCTCCTGCGAGGTGTGGGTTGCGCTGTCGTCGTGGCCTACCCCAGCAGTGGCCCCCACGCTCTGTGGGTGAGCTGCTTCTAAATTCCTGAGAGCTGGCAGTGACCGGGGTGAGCTTACGGAGAACCTGAAATGAACTAAAGAAGGTGTGAAGGAGGAAGCCGCATGACGATCGTACCATTTCAGTGCCCGGAGAGAAGCTGCTGGGAAACTCATTTCTGAAAAAAGCGGGGGTTGACATTCTTTAGGGTGACACAATTGAATTTAGAGGCGGGTCCTATCAAGAAAGTGGTCTTTCGAGAGTCTTATCCTCTTGTCTTTAACTTCAGAAATCTTTATTTTCATTTCACACCATTATAATTTATGTCATTTCATTTCTAATATATAAGAACGCACGAGGATTAAATGCTTAAATGAATTATCTGTGACATTTTGTTATTAACACCGGCGATTTATCCAGTTACTCAATCTTACTAATACTTTTATATGATCAGAAAATCTATTTGGAGACTATGAAGAATTAGTTTTCTTTATAACTCAGCGAATACAGATTTCTGTAAAGAGAGCCATTAAAGAAATTTGGCTTTTATAAATAACTATACTTAACAAAATACATGATCCTCATAATTAGCCTAAATTAATATATTTCTAAAATTTATATTGGGTGGACACATACATAAAATGTAACCTTCAATAAGGAAGGAATCTGAACATAATTAAAATCTTATTTTCAACTTTTACTAAATAATTATTTCGACTAAGGTTAAATAATAACGTGATTCTCGTTACTTTTGCCAATGCTAACTGCCTCTGAAAGGCGTGTACCTGCTGCAAAGCATTCTCTTAAAAATGCTATTATAGTCAGTCTCTCGGGTGACGCTTTTCTTGTATTATGCCTAAAAACTGTCAGAGCCAATGTTTCAGAAAACAGATGACGGTGACAGCGAGTTGTTCATCAGCCACAACTTGAGTGTCACAGAGTGCTCTGTCATGGCTAGCTTTTCTTGTTCCAAGTGGGGAGAGATGTGTAAGGTAGCGACAAGTGATTCTAGATGCGGGAAAGGAAAAGTAAGTTACAGAGCCAAGGTTGCCTAAGCCTCCATTAGGACCCTTCCAGTTAGTGCAGGAAACGCTGGTCTGGGGCCAGCGCCAGCTCTGTCCACAGTGATGTCCCTGGGGATGTAACCTTCAGAAGGAATGGTCTCAAGGTGAGCGAGGGCCGGTGATTGATGTACCCAGCATGCATTTTGTTTTGTTTTGTTTTGTTTTGACATTTGCATTATGGATTTCCCCTGGAGCATATCTTGGTCAAATTTAATGGTAAACTCAGGTTTGGAATCAATGAGGATCAAGGTAAGGTGACTCCTGCAGTGTAGACCTCAAGAAAAAGAGGATGCATTTCCTTTCAAGACAAACGGAAGAACAAGCTAACTACCAGATCACAAGGAGAATATTTCACCTCCTGTCACCTCCTCGGTCTCCTGGTTACCACGCCCAAATTCTTTAAAACCCACCTCCAGGCAGTCTTTCTAGTTAAGGACCTGGAGCTGTCTCCCCTGGGGCCAGACCTTGCCCTCTCCCAGATCAGCGGCCTCTCCCGGGGGTCAGGATGGTCTCCTTACAGTCACGAGTGTCTAGGAATCCAGGCATTAAACCCGGTATTATCCCAGGAAACCTCCCTTACACACAAGGTAGACAAAGCAAAAAATTCCAGCACCCAGTCGAACTGATGAGGCCTCATTGAATGTGGGTTTAATAAAAAGCACACGATTTGTCCAGACCCTAAAAATAGCGGGATCCCTGCCTGAGAAACATTCCAGACAGAACCTGGCCAATGAAGATCTTGCTGTGAGCACCTTCGTTCAGGCTGGACTGGGGACGGGGCGCTGGGCCTGACAGACGATGGAAACCAAGGCCGCCCAGGAGAACGGGCGAGTGAGAGCTCGCCCAGGCGTCTCGCGGAGCACGCCGTGATGAGTAACTGACATGCTGGGTACGGAAGCATCGTTTTCTCCTTTCTTTGGAGATCGGCTACCCTTTCACACTCAAAACATGACAGTTTTGGGCAGAGGGGAAAACGTGCCGCTTTGTCCCGTGGGGTAGTGCTGAGCTGGCACCTGCGTCAGGACCAAACAGTCTGGACCCTTGCTGTGAAGCCGCACAGGTGCGATCTGAGACACTCGCCTTGGTGTAATAACATGTCATTGCAAACACTCAAGGGACACATGGTCTCATGG
>NW_006436291.1:3425548-3446836 GCF_000325575.1 Pteropus alecto
AGAGGGGTCGTGGAGGGGAGAGGAGGGTCCCGGGGAAGAACGAGGGGCCAGGGCGGGCTGAGTTGGGGCAGCAGCAATTCATCAAGCTCCAAGGACACATTTTAATATATTAATGATCAGTGTGAATATATACGATTATGTCATCTGCATATAGAGATTTTATTTCTTCCTTTCTGACCTGAATGCCTTTATTTCTTTTTCTTATCTAACTGCTGTGGCTCATACTTCTAGAACTCAGTTGAATAGGAGTAGCGAGAGTGGGCATCCTTGTCTCGTTCCCGATCTTGAAGGAAAAGCTTTAGTTTTTCACAACTGGGGATGATATTACCTGTGAGCTTGTCATATGTGGCCTTTACTATGTTAAGGTAAATCCTTCTGTACCTAGTTTGTCAAGAGTTTTTATCATGAAAAGGCGTTGAATTCTGTCAAATGCTTTTTCTGCGTCTATTGAAATATTTGTGATTTTTTACCCTTCGTTCTGTTAATGAAGTGTATTAATTTTATTGATTCATTATGTTGAACCATCCTTGCACCTCAGGGATAAATCCCACTTGATCATGGTGTGTGATCCTCTTCATGTGCTGTTGGATTCACTTTGCTAGTATTTTCTTGAAGATTTTTGTACCTATGTTCATCAGAGATATGTTCATCTTTCTTTTATTGTAGCGTCTTGTCTGGTTTTGGTATCAGCGTAAGTCTTGCCTCATAAAATGAGTTTAGAAGTGTCCACACCTCTCCAGCTTTTTGAAAGAGTTTGAGAAGGATTGGCATTAGTTCATTCTCCTTTAAACATTGGGTAGGATTCACCAGTGAAACTGTCTGGTCTTGACTTTGCATTTGGAAGTTTCTTTTTGCTGATTCAATCTCCTTACTCGTTATTGGTCTGTTCTGATTTTCTAATCTTTCATGATTCAGTCATGGTAGCTTGTGTGTTTCTAGGAATTTCTCCATTTCTAGGTTATCAAATTTGTTGGGATACGATTGTTCATAGCAGTCTCTTATAATCCTTTTTATTTCTGTGGCATCAGCTGGAATGTCTCCTCTTTCATTTCTGACTTTAAGTTTTTTCTTCTTTTTTTTCTTAATTAATCTAACTAAAGGTTTGTCAATTTTGTTTATCTTTTCAAAAAATGAACTTTGTTTTTCGGATTTTTCTATTGTCTATTTCACTTATTTCTACTCTAATCCCTATTATTTCCTTCCTCCTGCTAACTGTTCTTCTTTTTCTAGTTCCTTGAGGTATAAATTTAGGCTGTTTATTTGAGATCTTTCTTCACCAGTAACGCCAACACTTAGACTAAATGACCTAACAAACATACAATGGATCATTCCACCTAATAGCAACAGAATACACATTTTTCTCAAGCCCACGTGGAATTTTCTTCAGGATAAATTAGAAAATTCACAAATAATGGAAATTTAAAAACATACTCCTAAACAACCAAGGGCTCGAAGAAGAGATCAAAAAAGAAATTAGAAAATATCTTGAGACAAAGAAAATGAAAACATACCCAACCTTATGGGATGCAGCAAAAGCAGCACTAAGAGGAACATGCATAGCGATAAATGCCTACGTTACTTTCTTACCTTGAGCACGCACATCTCTCATTGCTCTAATCGCATAAGCATGGTGCGCCGCCACCAGCTGGTGGCAGCGTACCTAAACACGGGGTCCGGTTTTGAGTAGGTGACACACCCTTCTGAAGGTACAGGATATGGAACTGAATACAATAAGTGATGGCGTATGTAACGGCAGGATGAGCCTCGTGGTTTAATGCACAGGAAACCGGGGGAAAGCGGGTGATGCCGGGAGTGAAGGAGTTCAAAGGCTGAGCTGCGTTCGCCCGACACGAGAGGGCGCTGTGCTGATTTTCCTACCTGCCCCACCCATCGGGTTTCCTTCCTTTTACCTTGGTTTCTATCTCTTATTTACCAAAAACGGTCATTGCAAAGAATAGCGTTGCTCTCCAAGGAACGGAAGCAATTCGGATTTTTCCCATGCCCCAACACTGACAAACACTGACATGGGCCAATGTCGTTGCCCATGGCGGATTCGAAAGGTTAATGGTGACGGCCTGAAGTCGCAGCTACTCACCGAGGTTGTACCACATGTCTCTGATTTCGAAGCCAATCTGTCTCCTCATGTCGCCATACCTGAAAAGCAGGGATAGGGACAACACCGAGTCACTCTATGAAGCATCTGAAAAGCAGACGTGCATTATTTTAAAGTGCAATTCAAGTCCTCCATCCCTGAGACAAAGACAGTGTCAAAGCTTCACCTCCCTTTGCTACCACAGGGCGGGATGGGAGGAGGAGTCTCCCAAACCTTCCGTCTCCGCAGACTGTGCGGCCGCCTCCCCGCTGCGGGAACATGGCGGAGGTGGCGGTGAGCAGTGAAGGCTTTGGCTTTCTTCAGTCTCTAATGGCAAATGAAAGAGAACCTGGCTCCTTGGCCAACGGGGGAGTCGGCCTCTCGTGCATGTGTTAGCGTGAAGCACTGCGGACACCAAGCGACATCCTGCACCCTGCTCACGCTAAGCAGCTTCCCCAGTAAAACGAAGCCCCAGAGTCTACAGTCAGAGCAGGGGGGCCCTCTTCCAAATATCTCCCGCTCTTTAGCCTTTTCCATGGGAGGGAGGGTTTAACACCTAAGGATGTCAACAAATATCCCCCCCACTTCTGTTTATCAGGGAAAACAAGCTAATTTTCCTCCCAGTAGGTCAGCAGGGGAGGTGTGCATTTCGCGAGTAAATAAAATTTGATGCTTCAGAAGATAAATCTTTATTAGTTTGTGAGCAATTTAATGTTTCCCTTTAGCGCCTACGGAAAAGGCTGATTATATTAAAAATAATAATCTGTGAAATTATCACACAGTGTCACAGCTTAGCAGCTGTGTCATCGGGCCTGCTGTGTTCGTCCTCTCGTCGGCTGACGTGACGAGGAAAGCTGATGACAGACAGCCGGGCTGTGGCTCTAAAGGCAAAGATCCTGGCGGGTGAATCGACAACCGCAGCCTGCTGTCACTTTATTATAAAAGCCTCCAGTGCCCCAAACACCTGTCTGTCACTTACAGCCACAGAGGGCTACAGGGACGAAGGAACCCCCCCGGCAGCTGGCTCGCAGCAGTCAGCCTTGGGGACAGCAGAGGCGTAGGGGTGCTGCGGCCCTCGTGCAGACTGGGGAGCTGACCGGCAGCGTGCGTCCCTCCCTGGAGCATCAGCCAGTCCTCTAAGGTAGACGTGGTCCCTTCCAGCCCAGCCACCAGGGCAGCACTGGTGCAGGACAATCCCAGGAGTGAGGGAGGGGGCATCTCTGCCAGGAGTGCGCCCACTGCCAATGCCACCGCGAAGAGAGGCCTGTGCACTGTCAGTCAAAGTCACCAGCAGCAAAGTTACTGGATCCGAGTTTGTACTCAGGGGAGTAACCCTCGGTGTCTAACTGACACCCCCGGGCGCCCGAGGGTATACGATCTGAGCACCCATAAACCATGCGTCCTTCTGAGGCTTGTACTGATGATGGTTTGCTCACTCCCATTTTGCTCCTGCACAAATGACAAAGCAGCCCCAGTGGGCAGTGCAGCCCAGGGCTGGGAAGGCTGCGCTGGCTGCGGATGACCGGGAGGCTGGCACCCTCCAGGCGTTTGCCAGGGGCGTAGAAGCGTGGAAAGTAAAATGGTCCCCAACCCCAGTGCTGAAGGTCCCATCCGTTACTTCCTCCCCCCCCTCCAGAAGGACGTAACTCATGCTCCACTGTGTGCAAGCCAGCACCCAGCCGTGGGGTCAATTCCCATTTCGCTGGACGCCCCGCCCCAAGCCCCATGCCCCACCCCCAAGCCCTCCAGGACTCGCCACTCACTCCGCAACAACTCAGAGCTCCTCTTTGCCTGTCCAGCAGACCATACCCCGGGGGACTCGATGTCCCCTTTAAGGACTGGCTGTTTGTTAACTCTTAGCTCTGGTCAGTCAATCTGGTAAAGTTCTCAGCCTCCTTCACATCCAGCCTGGAAGCCCATGCTGCCAGGGGGCCATCTGGCCGCCCAGGCGCAGTCCTATGAGCCCATCTCCGGGCTCCCAAAGGCATCCGGTCAGCACTCACGCTCCACTGCGATCACCGTTGTTGCGTCCCGACCTCCCCGTCCAGACTGTGGACTTCCTATCGCTGAGTCCCTAGTACCAGGACCCAACTGAACACAGCGCGGGTATCGAACCCCTTTTTACAAGCACAATTTACAACAATTAAAACACCTGTGGGCACTGGGTGTGTGTAGAAAATGTAAGCTCTTGGGTAAAACGTCTTCGAATATTTCTTAAGCAAGTTTTGCTATTTAGAAATAAAACTGTACATTGGTTATAAAGCGTTTAAGGTACAGCAAGAAGCATGAAGAATACAACAACCAGAAACCAAAAAACTCCTAGAAGAAAACACAGGTAGTGATCTCCTGAATATCGCTCTTGGAGATGTTTTCTTTGGATCCGACTCGAAAAGCAATGGCCACAAAAGCAAAAATGAAAAATAGGACTGTATCAAACCAGAAACCTTCGCCAAAACGAAAAGGCGGCCTACTAAAAGGGAGAAAATATTTGCAAATCATATGCCTTCATAAGGGGTCAAGCTTCGAAATATATAAAGATCCCATACAGCTCGATAACGATAATAACGAAACCCCAAAAACGAACAAGCCCATCAAAAAATGGGCAGAGGATCCGATCAGACATTTTTCCAAAGAAGACATACAGATGGCCAATAGGCCCATGAAAAGATGCTCCACATCACTAATCAGCAGGGAAATGCAAATCAAAACCACAACGAGATATTACCTCTCACCTGTCAGAATGGCTGTTCTCAAAAGGACAACAAATAACAAGTGTCATTGCGGATGTGGGGAGGAGGGAGCCCTTGCACACGGCTGGTGGGAATGTAAACTGGTGCAGCCACTATGGAAAACTATGTGGTTTCCTCAAAAAAGCGAACGAGAACCACCACACGACCCAGCGATCGCTTCTGGCATTTGTTGGACAAAGAGGAAAACACTCATTTGAAAAGGTGTCTGCAGTGCTATGCTCGCTGCGGCATGGTTTACAGTAGCCGAGACGCAGAAACGACCTCGGTGCCCGTCGACGGATGCGCTGCATCTCCACAGCGGAATACTGAGCCACAGAAAAGATGAGAGTCTTACGTTCGCGATGCGGATGGACCTTGAGGGAATGACATTAAGTGAAATAAGTCCGATAAAGACAAATAACCGTATGATTTCACTGACATGTGGCATCAAAAACAAACCGAACCAAATGAATAAACAAAAGCCACAGATACAGAGAACAGACTGCCAGAGGGGAGCGGGCTTGGGAGGTGGGCAGAGGTTCAGACTCCCAGATATAAAATAACTCAGTCCTGGGGACGTAACGTCCAGCATGGCGACTGGAATCAATAACACTATACTGCGCACTTGGATTGTTGAAAAGTAAATCTGTAGCGTTCTCAGCACAGAACAGAGCTTGTAACTCGGGGGACAGCTGGCACCTAGGGTCATTGGCGATTGTTTTGCAACTTGGGATCATTACGTTGCATGTACTTGAAACTAACGGAATCTCGTATGTTAACTATACAACAAACACGGGCTCGCCGGCCACGTGTCCCAGCCACACGGCCTCGCGGGTCACATGTGGAGCACCCCTTCTCCCAGGAGGCTGCCATGGCCACGCCCCGAGCGCACCCCTGGGAGAGGGCCCCTCGGGCTGCACGCGGGTGAGGCCACCCCGCCAGTCTTCCAAAGACAATGTCTGAAATACTGGGGATTTTTCACTCGCAGGACCCCTGGGAAAATTTCACAGGGAAAACCCATCTCAATGCCACGGCTGTGGGAGAGAGAACGCTAAATGCCCTGCGGCTCTGGGGAGGGGACACCAGCTGGCTGTGTCTAATTGTCCTTGTCTCTGAAGCCTCTGAGTGTGTGCGGCTTGGTGGGAAGCAAGCGTTTTATTTGGCGGCCCCGGCCCTGCGTGGTTAATGCATGTGCCGATGTTTGAGCTTGGACCGTTAATACCCACGCCAAGGAGAGGAGCGGCCCGAGCAGGCTGCCCGGCCCCGGCCTGGAAAATGTTCCAAATCAAATTGTTTCAGCTAAAACTCCCCGAAGGAGATGCCAGCTTTATAAAGGCCGGTTTCCGGTTTAAACTCGCTTCTCTCGTGGGCATCATGCAGGGCTGAACGCGCTGCGTGCTTGGCAAAGAAGGGGTCCTGCCTTCGCTGCAGCGGGGCGTGGGCCTCGCAGTGAGCCCCGCACACAGGTGGGCGGGCGACTCCACCTGCGGCCCCCGTGGTTTCCTTCTGCAGGATGGATGACACAGGGCTGGGCTCCCGGGGTGGCTGTGAATGAGCTGTGCTGTGTCTACTGCAGATAGCTTTCACCATGACAGCAAACAACCAGGACAGCGATGGCCCCCAGGACGAACCCCTAACCTACGAGCCCCGAGGGCATGCAAGTTGGGCAAAGTACGAGCATTCCTGTTGAGCCAGGTCCCAGAAGGCGCCACCTGGGAGTGTCTGGTGAGCCAGAGCAAGCGATGAGACCTGCTGTCGGCTCCGAGGCATAGTTTCCCAGCAGCCACCAGGGCTCGGCTGTGTCAGCCCCATCCTGGTGCAAAACCCCCACCGTCCACATCAACGGCTGACAGACTGGAGTCACTCAGCTGAGAAAGCCTGAAGGGAAGATGGCAGCCGAAAGCTGATCTTTACTTAGATGGGCACAGGTGAAGAGATGGACGGTTCCAAAGGCAGCGCAGATAATATCGTGGGCTCTGAAGTGCCTGGCTTAGAATGACCGTGTGTGGCACTGCCCACGCGACTCGTTCCCGTTGAGCTTCACCTTCCTTGTCCGGAAGACAAGGATGATACGAGACCCTAATAAATGGTTTGGGGCTGTTTTAATGATGACATGTGATGAATGCACACGAATGCTTAGAATGTCGCTGGCACGCAGTACGTGCCCAATAAAAATTTGCTGAAATAACTCTTACTCTCCAGGGATAACTGCTTTTAATTTATCCTGCCAGTGACATACAGACTCGCGGAATATGAGACAGGCTGAGTCGCTGTCGCCTTCGGCAGCTCCCTCTGGACTCTGTCACCCGGGAGTGGCACGGGGTGAGCAAAGCCTTGGAACGGTCACGATTTCGCAGGCGTCATGATGTGACCAACGGGGCCTGATGACTCAGCAACCTGGGAGCCATCTGAGAAGTCATCCCACGAGCGCTTTTGAGAGGGGCTCTGAGAAGTGAGACGTTAGTGGAACTCAGGTAGGGAGAGGAGGCGCGGCCCTCGGGGGGCCCGGACGCTGGAAAGAAACCCGAGCTGGAGTCCTTTGCTCGGTAGTGGACCTGGAGCCACGCAGGGGGCCGAGCTGAAGGAGCCAGGCAGGGGCTCCTGACGGGTCCGTGAGCACCAGCCCTGGGGAAGCCCGGACAGCCCCAGCTCCACAGCGAGTGACTCTGCAAACCCATCGGCGCCAAGCACTCTCGTCAGAAGCTCCCTTTCTCAAAGTGGCACCGGAGAATGAAGTAATAATGCAACCCACGTGTGGCAGGACATCAGAATAGTGTGGGGGGAAAAGCCATTATCTCCCGAAACTCCCGCTCTGCGGTGCTAATAGTCTCGAATTACACTGACTTTGAATCCAGCAGAACGAATCCTGAAATTTTAGATCTTGATTCATGGGTTAGAAGAGGCAATACCCGATCCGTGATTTGAAACCAACCTCTCATTACGCCGTGATTACATCTCAATTTGTACCGAGTTGGCTTAGAGAGTACACGAAAATTATGGTAATAGAGTCACAGGCTCCTGCCCGTGATGTCGGGGCTGGAGGCAGACTTACTTGTTAAGGATTTTGGCTCTCTTAGCGCTTGAAAAGTTCTCCAGTTGCAAGGATTCTTGCGTAAGGAAAGCGACAGCCAGGTGAAAATAGTTGTTCCACAGCTGAAAACCAGAAAGGGGGAGAGGCTCAGGTGTCGAATGGCTCGAGATCGGGTCTCAAAGCAACGCTCAGACATTTCTCCGGTGCCCGGCACGCACGTCCGAAGTGTTCGAAAGAACATGCTCACTGTGCGCACCGCGGACCGGCCGCCCATGGCCATGTCGCGGGGCTGAGCGCGGGCTCGACGTTCCAGGGCACACGCTCGGACCCCAGCTCCGCCACTTACCTGGGCAAACACCTCGCTCTCTGCGCCTCGGTCTGCTCACAGAAAACGGGGATTTCCCTCGTGCCCACCCTGACGGCTCCGAGGGCAAGTACACGCGCGAGTGGTGGCAGCCCTGACTTTACCGTGCACGGATGTCTATGATTCGTGATTTTTCCTGATACTAAAAATACATCTATAAACATGTAAGAAATCAAACATTGTATCTTTAAGGTACGCACAAACGGTACGTGGCTTAAAGATCATTTACTATGAAGTGACCGTGTCGTCACAAATCCCTGCCTTGTGCACGTCGGGCACGTCGCTGCTTCTGGGTGTGAAGCGAGTGTCCAGCGGACGACACTCATGAAACAGTGAACAGTGCAGTGACCCCTGACAGGCTGGGAAAAAGGAGCCCACACTCACCGCAGCCACACTCAAAACTCACAGAAACCTCCCCGGCAGGGAATGGGCTAGGCGGACATGGACAAGATGAGAGAAGCTAATGAAGGGCACACACACAAAGGACCTAAAGATTCCTGTACAGGATGAGACAATAAATACCGCAAAGTGTTTCATCCAGTACTGTAACATCTGCCCCATCTCGATTTGTAAAGTCAATGGAATCCCAATTAAAATGCAAGCAGCGTTTAAAGAAAGGGTTAAGCCGGTTTTGAATTTTACGCGGAGTAGGGAATGTGAAAGGAGAGCCAGGAGGCTTCTGCACCAGCACGCCGGCAGGGCGGCCTTGGGAATCCTACCCGGTGTAAAACCAGAAGGTAACACAGAGAAAATGGAATTAATACGCACACCTATGCAAGTATGTTAACAGCGCGAAAAGCAGAACCTGATCACGAACCGAGAGAAAAGGGAAATTAAACTCTCATCCCTAATACCACGGAAATCCCAGACAGAGCAGTTGTCAGAAAGCTCGACTATAAAGGTATTAGCCGATACTGGCTACATTAAAAAAGAAAACAGTTAACTTTGTAACATCAAGGCAAAGAAGGATTTGCCAAGCAAAACGTAAAACGCAATGCAAGAGCCACAAAAAAAATGACAGATTTGACTGCAGAAAAATTATATTATTTCTACAGGATAAAACTAAAGCCATGACTAGGCTACATCAAGAATTTCAACTTACAAAAAAGGACGACAAATAGCTCAACAGAAAGCAGCATAGGAAATGATCGGAAAGTTAATAGCAGAAACCGTCACAGCCAGTCAATGGTCTCAGCCTAAGTAGCAATTAGAGAAAGTCCAATAAAAACGAGAATCAACAATTTTAAAGAAATGGATGTTGGAGAAGATTTCAGAAAGGTCGGTGGGACTGCAAATTGCACAAGCAGTTAAGGAGGGGAATTCACCGCTGTCCATGAAACTAAAATTTCTTAGCATTCGGCCTGCCAGTGAGGCTCCTAGGACCCTTTGCCACAGCGATGGGGTGCTGAGGGGTGCGTGTCAGACGTGCGGCTGCGGCAAGCGCTGACGGGGAGCTGCGAACGGCCGTCGGCCGCGGGCGTCAGTGAGCCCACGCGCACGCGGGTGCGTTTATGCTGTGGGGTGTGACAGCACTGAAAACACAGAGGCGTTGATCCAAGTCACGTTAAAAGCCAAAAGGGAGCCCGCGGAGGCCCACGTAAGTGCTCACAGGAGCAGCAGGAGGACCAGGCAATGGCTGGCGCACAGGACGAGAGGTCGAGAAAGGTCTCTAATATCTTCCTCGATGAGCTGCTGTATGCTGCATGCGGTTTTATGATGACACTATATTAGTGTATTAGGACATGTGAAAATAAGTAAGCATTAAGCAGAGAAAATTTAAAAAATTTTTAATTCTGAAAGATTAACATTTCTAGATATGTAGTGCTTGGTATATGATATTCCATAATGCCGGTAAGATAGAAATTTCAAATTAAAAAAGCAGAAAAGTGTCTATGGCCACGCCACCCTGAACGTGCCCGATCCCGGCTGATCTTGGAAGTTAAGGAGGGTCGGGCCTGGTTAGTACTTGGATGGAAGACCACCTAGGAGGACCAGGTGCTGTAGGTGTTTTTTTTTTTTTCTAAAAGCATAAAAGAAATAAGGGCATAGGCACCTTAGAACTTAATCTGATAACCTAAGTATCTCATTAGCTCTAAGTTTTCAGGGTGCCGTGCACAAGGCGACGTGCTGGGTGTTTAACCCTTGCTGTCTGCACCATGTTTTTGAGCAGGACCTCCCAATGGTGGACAGAAATTCTTCAGGCTCCTTCTCAGTGAACGATCCTGCCCGGAAACTAACATGCCATCTGCGTCTGGCTGCTTTTTTTTTTATTTGCAAACTTTGGTAATTGAAACTAAACAATAATGACAGAATCATTATTAGCAGAAACACATGCAGACCACAATGGGGCTGAAAGCCACGATATCAGACTCATGGGCAATCACACCACGCAAGATCCACCCTCATCTCTCTCGCACACACATGTGCACACGCGGACACACGCCCGCCACGGAAGGGGTAAGGCTGAAACTGGTGTCGAGCTGGCCCACCTCCAGGGGCTGCGGTGGGGTCTTCTGCCTGGCAAAGGCCACCGCAGGCAGCACGAAGCCGGGAGAGAATGTATCGGGGAAAACAGTTCTAGAAGCAAGCCGAGCTCAGTGATGCAAACCCACCTCGCCGCCTCTGCTGGCCCTGCCCCCCGCGCCTGAGGACAGCCCGAGACGACCTCGGCAGCCGCGCTAACTGAGACGCAGGGGCCTCCCTGCTCAGAGTCCCCGCTCGGCTCGTGACTCCGTTTCAATACTCCTCTGCGAAGCAGCTCCATCTCCTTCCCTGCTAAACGGGACACCCTGAAGGCGGACCTTTCCATGGTACATAATCGTAAATGCCATTTCCACACCTCAGGGGGGAGACCGAGTAAGTTCGAGGACCAGAGAAAAAAGGGATTGGCTCGGATGACCAATTTGTTTTAACCCGATTTCCCAACAAAAGTCACGTCACCTCTTCTCTTACCTGTAGCTCAAAGTTGGCTTGATCCAGAAATTTCTTGTTCAGCATATCTGCATACTGATTAATCGCTCGCAGGAAGACTCTGAAAGATCAGGAGAAAATTACATAATTACACACTTAGGCTCTGGCATCTCCATAGGTTTGGCATTTCAATTAGCTACGACGCGAGACTGTCTGGAACGTGAACTCCCCACGCCTGCAGAAAGGGCCGAGGTTTGGCCGGTGAGAAGCCCAGACAATTACGTGCGGATGTTCTCCAAATTAATCAAGGAGGGCAGCGCATGCAGAATAAAAGGAACAGACCGAAACGACGGCGCCGGAAAGAAACAGCATGAAAAGTATCGCTAAGAAGCCTGATTTTAAAAAAGGTGCAAATTAAATCCTTTTCTCAAGTCACAATGTCTTAATGGTACATTATCGAATTGGTCTTTGCTCAGCCGGCTCCTTATACGTAAGCATTCGAAGGCGCCGTTACACTCCAGCTTGGAAGGGTGACTTAGTTCCGTGCCGTTTGGCCTATATTCCAAATGCTAATTTTGGTCACTGTTTGTTTCAATAACATAAAAAGGCTTTAATGGGTATGAAAGTGATTTAACAAGAACGTTGGCAGGAATATCGACTCATTGATAATGTACAATCCTAAGCACCGAGAGGAAAGTAGCCCCTCCTTTGTGAATGTGAACCCTCGACTGGCTTTTCTATGATGACACACGCAGTTTGAACTGTCACAAACGGCCCCAGAGTGCTGAGCCTTTCGCGCGCTTGTTCGTCGAGTAGACGAATACTGACTATACCCAAGCTTAGCCCTCCAGATGCTTCTTTTTTGGTGACCCCTCTCTTTGCACAAAGGGACGATGCAAGAGGAATTAGCGTTAGGTCACAGACAACGAACTTAATTATGCTTCCTCTGTTAAAGCAGCAGGAAGCAGCCAGAGTCAGAAATCTAGGTTACTTGCTAGGAAGCCCTGCCCTCTGAGGACATGATCTTAGCTACGCATGCCCGGAGGAGCTCCTGTTTCCAGCCGTCCCTGCCTGTCCCTGGCCATCCCTGTCCCTGCCTGTCCCTGGCCATCCCTGTCCCTGGCCATGCCGGAGCCACCAACGGCCAGTTAGCATGGGAGGCAGGAGAAAGGGGGTCTCCGTCTGGGGCTTTACAGAGGGCTCCATCTCCGCCTCCCACCGCGACCTGCTGCTCCACGGCCACTGTCACCGCGGCCTCTCGCTCTCCCAATGCGGACAGCTCTAAGGAAGGGGCTTTGCAGACACTGTCCCTATAGGAAACCTAGCAGGGGGACCCAGGACCGAAACAGATGAGACGAATGGCCTGGGACAGAGTTTGCTGTTTTAGTCACCGAAGAAAACTGAAGTCGGCGTTATCTGACTTCTTCTCTGGGGACATTAAATAGAGCCGGAAGGAGGGATTCGTATTTTAGGTGACGCTAATCTGAGAACGTGGGGATCCTGGTCGTGTTCACGCACCAAGGGCAGACTGGGCGGAGAGGCCAGGTTTTGCAAAGATTAAATGAATTTTATAATTTATTGGAAAAAAGCTGAATACAGGACATTTAAGGCATCCTGACAAATGAACACAGGACCAGGACAAAATCACTAAATTCAGGACGTGCTTCGTACGTACAGAACACCTGGCAAGCCCCCTCGGTCCCCTAGCCATGGGCGGGGGTCTCCGTGTCACCCTCAGCCTCCCGCAAAGGACGCGTGGCCACAGAGGAGGTGGCCCCCCCTGCCCGTTTGACCCTCGCATTCAGAGAGCACCGCACCAAACCCAGCAACTGGAGGACGTCCCCAAGGCCGGCGGTATAGGACAACGTGTCGTCATTCCAGAGGTGGGCCCTCAGGCAGCACAAAGAGAGTAGGCACCGATGAATTTTTTCCCTTAATTTTTCCTTCAGTTTTAGCACTTGGGGTTCTCGAGAGTTCCCTAGGGTCCTTACATGCTCTCTCCAGCCCTCTGTGCAAATAATGACGTTTGCTGGGACCTGCGTTATTATTACGGGGTAATTATTTTGCCTCAAGAGAGCACCCAGACTGTTGCAACATGCTACTTCTAATTAAGAGCTGGAACAATGTCAGCTGGTTCAATCAAGACATTTCTCAAAATGACTTAAAAAGTATGCCGCTGAAGTAATAGGAAGTCTGAACAAAAACTTTTTAATGAACTGACAACTGGGCAAGAGCAGTGTCTGAGAGTCTATAATTTAGATTGGCTCTACGTTTTTCAAAAAACCAGGACAAAGCCCAAATGACACAGAATGGGAGTTGTACGAGGAACACTAGAGGGAACATAAATAAAAACCGTCATCGCTGCGGTAAACAAAGCTGAGATGAAGCACAAGCCCGATGAGCCAGAGCCACATCTCGTCCTCAGATACATCCCAGACACAAATTATATCTGACGGTTCCCACTTCACGGGATTAAAAACTTCGCAATCCCCCGCGTTGGCTAGAAGATAAATCAATTATCTAACTAGGTAAAAAGAAATTTAAAGAGAGACTAATCTTCAGGTCAGAATATCTATTACCTGCTGTTATTCATGAGTTAATTCTAATCCATGTCAAATTAGGGAAAATACATAGGAAAATCACATTAGAAACTTTTGTACAGCAATCTGCTTTTATTCACAGAGGAATATGAAAATGATCACAAGCTGTGCCAAGCGAGTGGACAGCAGGATGCCTTACTATTCTGAAATGTGGGGATCCAGACTATGGCATTGGGTTAAAAGGGGAGACGTGTCCTATGACTTAGGACACAGGCTAGGCGTAGGCTGGAAGGCTTCACCCGCAGCGTTTTACAGGGGAGGTCCCGCCAGCCCTGCCTCCCGGCCTGCGTCCCCACTCTGTTCTGCACTAAAGGGGACGCGGGAGCTGCGAGGGGGACTGTCCCTGAAAGCTGCCCCCTGTAAAGCAGAGCGATAAACGTGGCAGGTCTTAATCATTATCTGTTCATTGAGCGGAGGGGAACTTAGCGAGTGGAACGTAATCGGGAACCAATTTAACTATTAGAATTTCCCAGCGCAATTACAGTCACTAAAATGACTATTATGACAGAGCCTCAGGGATCCCCGGCACCTCTGTTACCCAGCGTTTTCTGCCCATAAAGCTGGACGATGAGGTGGCTCATTACTACAGAGGGAAACGTACTGAGAAAGGCATCGAACTTCCAGAGGGGTACAAAGCCCCGTTTCTCAAGTGGCGGAGCTGGGTTCTTTTTTTTTTTTTATTCCTTCCCTAAACTTACTTTAAGTTGCATAATTAGACTGGACAGTTCAATACGAGGGCATTTAAATACCTCTGGCATTAAAACAAGAGTCGCTTTGGGGCAAAAAATGCATCTTTTAATAAAATGTTTTGCCCAAAGTGGGTGGGGAAAAAAAAGAAATAAATTAAAAGTGGCAGATTCTATGCCTGCAGAACACTGAGTCACGGAATAGTAGCTGGAAATTTGCCTTAAAATGAGTGTCGCATACTTCGGGAATGCTGGGAAGGAGAGCGAGTCACGGAATAGTAGCTGGGAATTTGCCTTAAAGTGAGTTTCGCATAATTCAGGAATGCTGGGAAGGAGAGTCTCGCATACTTCGGGAATGCTGGGAAGGAGAGTCTCGGATAATTCGGGAATGCCGGGAAGGAGAGTTTCGGATAATTCGGGAATGCCGGGAAGGAGAGTTTCGGATAATTCGGGAATGCTGGGAAGGAGAGGCGACTCAAGGCGAAGTGATACGAGACGCGGAGGACAGGGAGCCGCGATGACCGCGCCACCCCTGCCGACCGGCCTCCGAGCCCATCCCCGCGTGGCGGAGGCGCCCTCCGTCAGCAGCGACCGGAGAGGACCAGCCGCTTTGCTGTAGGGGAGCTTGGGAGGGAAACGAAGTCACCCACAAAGAAGTGACTTCGACGGAAGACCCTGGCGGAGCGGAGGCGGCGGAATGCGCAGAGCGGGGGGGGCCTGCGTGGGACCCGCCTCCCCGCTCTGCAACGTGAAGAGCAGAAAGACCGATGTGGCTAGAACTTTCTGGGATTGAGGCTGAAAGGGCTGGCGGGGGCTGGTCTGAGAGGGGCTGGAGATGCCAGGTGGGGCGTCCGCACCTCGGCTGTTGGAACTGGGGGGGCCCTGAAGCCCCCCCGGATGGGGGGCAGGAGCAGGAGAGTCAAAAGCTTCAGCTGCCTTTGTTCCCTGAAGCACTGGCAGCGCTCCCTTTTCCCAAGATTTCATTCCTTTTCCAAATCAATGAGCCTTCAGCATCCATCACACTCTTAGCTAGAACCCACGTTGCTCCGAACCGCTCCGCCGGCCAGCCTGCGATGCCCGCGGGAGCGCAGAGGAGTCCCGGGCCGTGTCTGCTCCGGCCCGGGCCCTGCCCTCACTGCCCTGGGGTGTCTCCGACTCAGATTCCCCCAAACAGTGCTTGTGGCCAAGGCGCCACTGTGGGCTGAGAAATGGGGACGTGACCCCGGTTCGCGTGCTTCCTCCCGCACGCGGCCAGCCCTCGCTTCTGCAGCTCTGTCGTGATGACCATTTCCTGCTCGCCTTGTGCGTTCCGCCCACAGAACACATGTCACCTAATGCTCTCAAGCCCGCTGGGGTAAGAATTTCCTAACGAATGAAACGGGGCCTCAGCGATGCAGGAGCTCGGCTCCTAGATGGGCAGACTGGGACCAAGGCCACAGCCCGGCCACCGGGGCATGCTGCCTTGCCGGGAGCCCAGTCGCTGTGGTCAGCAGGATAGGAGTAACCCCTGCAGCTGTGTCGCCCTCCCCTGCACTGAGGAAAACTTCCAGAATACACAACAGCAGACGGCAGAAGCCAGCCATGCACCCTTCACCCAGCGGCAGCGTCCTCCCCCACGCTGGACCCCTCCCACGTGACCATTATCGTTATCATTAAATTAACAGACTTTGTTTTTCAAGCAGCTTTCGGTTTGCGGCAAAATCAGGCGGAAAGAACAGAGATCCCCCATGTGTCCTCTGGCACAGCCTCCCCCACGGTCACCCCACCCCCACTGGAGCGGTGCACTGGTCACATCTGTCACAGCTGATGAACTCACACCGGTACGTCATGGTCGCCCGAAGCCCGCAACTACATCGGCGTTCGCTCTTGGGGTCGTTCGTTCCATGGGTTTGGACAAACGTAGAGTGACAGGCTCCACTGTCGGGGCGTCACACCGCGCCGTTCGCCGCCCCGAGAATCCTCGCCCTCCTGCTGAGAGCCTGCCCCGAAGACCTCCATCCCGTCCTCACGGATCTGCCTTTTCCAGGATGCCATACGGTTGGAAGCATACTTTTCAGATTGGCTCATACCCTATTATTTTTGTGTTTTCTAAGTGCATTTTTTGCCAGGTTTAAGACTCTTAACATTTAAGGCACTTCAGAGCAAAGACTTACAGCACGTCCTCTCGTGAGAATTTCCTAACTCTTCTTGGCAGCAGGAGCCTCTGCCTGACACAGAATTCTTGGGTCGTTCCTGGTAACGGTGCCCCGTGGTTCTAGCGCATGCTCGGGGTGCGCCTCCGGACTGAGGACCGCCTGCTGTGGGGTAGGTGGCTCCGGCCTCAGGGCCTCGGGCCTCACCTACGCAAAATGGGCGCGTGACACCAACCACATACTTCCACATCTACCGTCTTCATCACGTTTAAGTGTGCAGTTCAGTGGAATTAAGTGCCTCACGCTGTTGTGTGGCCGTCAGAACTGTGCGGCCGTCAGAACTATCTGTCCACAGAATTCTTGTCATCTCGAAAAATTGAGACTCTGGCCCCATTTAAACAACTCTGCATTCTGCCCGCCCCGACTCCTGGCCAGCACCACCCTACTTCCTATTTCTGTGAGTCTGACTGTCGTAGGGAACTCATGTAAGTGGAATCATACAGCATTGGTCCTTTTGTGGCTGGCTTATTTCACTTGGCATAATGTTTGTTCCTCCAGGTTTAGCATGCGCCAGAATTTCCTTCCTTTTTAAGACAGAATAATATTCCATTTTATGTATGTGTCACATTTCGTTTATCCACCGATGGACACGTGGGTTGCTTCCGCCTTTTGGCTGCTGACGCTAACGCAGGTGTGGGCATGGATGTGCAAATATCTTTTCACTTTTTTGGTGCATGTGCCCAGACGTGAAACTGACAGATCACGTGGTAATTCTAATTCGACTTTCTGAGGCACTGCCAAACTGTCTTTCACACTGCACTAACACGCACGAGGCTTCCGGTTCCTCCACATCCTCATCGATACTCCTCAGTTTGTGGTTTTTGTTTTTGTTTTTGATAGTGGCCATCCTAATGGTGTGAGGTGGTTTAAATAAAGTTTTATTAGAACAACAGCGATGTCCATTCACTCAGGGATTTTCCGTGGCTGCCTTCCCAATACAACAGCAGGGCTGAGCAGTTGCGCCTACAGTTATTGGACCCTTTGTGGACAATGTGCCATCCCCGCCAAGCTGCGATTCGACTGCGATCTGTGTCCTGCGCAGATTTTGAGAGTTCTTCACCTGCTCAGAGAGCAGGAAAGGCTCCCGCCTGGTCGTCAGAAAACAAAACCTGATGACCAAAAAGCCCCCTCCAAAGCCTAGAAGAGACAGTGTCCCTCGCTGAGCCCCGAGGTGGAGTGACCAAGCGTTGGGATGGAAGTGGCTTGGGCAGCACAGCGGCGAGTGGACAGGTGGTTCCTGCCACTTGTACCTCCAGGGCACCCAGCGTGTCTTCAGGAAGCCTTACTCCTGGGTCGGGCTTTAAGTATCCGTAAAGCCACCCTCTCCTTCTACCTCATCACCTACTTTGTCTTCTCTCCTCTTCCCTCCCCCCAACGCTGCCTGGTTCTCCTATTTCAACGTCAAAAAATTAGCGTTGATGCGGGGGCACCTGGGGTAGGGGGAAAAAGCCCCAAGACAGACACGTATGGGATGCCCGCAGTGAGAATTCTCTGTAGCGGCATGAGGCAGAGGAGAGGGCGTATGCGGACCCTAAAAATCAGCCGTGACAGAGGCCCTGACGCCCCCAGAGACCGCTCCACCAGCACCCAGCACCTCCGCAGGCCTCTTCCCCCCTGCCCCCCACCCCCCGTCCCGGGCTCTCCTACTGCCCCTGCAGTGACTAGCTGGAGGCGTCAAGGACAGCCACGGTGCATCTGCCACCGCAGGCTGGGCGGCAGAAGCAGCAGGAAGGGACAGGCGACCCCGTTCAGGCACAGGTCAGAGCGCCCCGGGAGATCTGCTTTCTGGGTGTCAGAGAGTGTGCGATCGTGTGTCCCCGAAATGCTTTCCGGGTTCCGAACACGTGGGGGTGGGGCGCAGGGAAGGAAGGGGTTAGAGCTTCCGTCTGGTAAGGAAACATTCACAAATAGATAGCGGTGATGGTCGCACTGTGACATACAACGACTACCACCCAACTGTACATGTTAAGATGGCAAAATTTAAGTTACATATATTTAGTATTGTAAACAAGAAAAACAAGCAGGAAAGGGAACTGGGCGCTTCCAGAAACATCCGTGGCAGTGCCACGATCTTCCTGTTCACATCTGTCATCAGTGTGCCTCAGCTCCGCGATGAAGCGTGCTCCTGCATGCACGCACATGCACACACATGCACACACGCATGCACACACACGCACGTGTGCACACACATGCATACACACACACGTGGGACTGAGAACCTCTGACTTTTACTCTCCAGAGAACCAGGTTGTTCGGGTGTGTTCTGGGAGTCGTTTAGGCACGAGCATAAAAAAACAGACATAATAACGACGACAACAGCCGTCCACTCAGAGCCCTTGAAGGCCAGTTTAAGAAATACACTCCCAGTAGCCAGTGGCTCGCCAACCTTTAATCAGAAAACCACCTTCCAGATGACTTCCTGGGCAGATGCTGTGGCTGGCCTTAACGTGACCGAAAGCAGAAATGGGAAAGGAATAGTTATTAGAAATTACTTCTTTTGTGAAATTTGTGTCTTCTTAGAATGGACAATAGAAATGGAAACAATGCTCCTTAAGGCACGGACATGAGCTGAGACACTTTAGAGACTACCCTGCTCAAGTGGGAACAAGGTGTATGGCTCCAGGTACCTGGGGGACGAGGCCCAGAGCCTGACCCTCAGTGCCAGGGCCCAGGCGCCGGCTTGGACGACTCTGGCTGCCTGATGACGACTATAAGCCTAAGTGAATCTGGCCTGCAGAGGACTTTCTCAGCGCCTGGAATGACAGAGAGGTGGCTCACGAAATCCTCAGGGCAGACTGTGCTCACTGACTGCGCCCGTTGGTGAGAATTTACTTTTTAATAAATGTCTGTGTGCGACTGACTTCGACCCGAGACTTTCTTGCATTATGACCTGGTAGCAAAGTGCTAGGACATGGCCAGCTCTCAGCCACTCCTAGTGATGAACAACCGGCAGCAGCTATGGAAAAGAACCTAAACCTTGGCCAGTCCCCACAGTGCAGCTCCCTCGGGGTGAGACTTGGCCTTGACCTGGCCCTCAGCTGCCACATCTGCAAAACGGGCTGAGAGAGAGTGCTGCCCCTCAGGTGACGAACGTGCGAGTGCCCAGGGCTGATCCGTGGGGCCAAACTCGGGGCTGTCTTCTCAGAGTGCCCTTAGGAGATAAACTGTCCACTTCTCTTTGAATTCTACTATTGGCATGCTACTTTAACGGATGCCTAATTAATGGCAAGTACGAGATGACAGGCAGATGAGAGTTAAGGCCACTTCATGTTTCCCAGGAGAGGTGGCTGGTGCTAGGTTGTCAACTGAATTTGAGATGGGGGATTTCCGTTCAGCCTGTCTCTCTGTCATTCCAGGTCCGGGGGCTGAAGGCACCAGAAGCTCATTTCTCTTCCCACGAGGGTCTCCTCTGAGACAGAATCGACCTAACACTTCTTCTCCACGGCCTTGAGAACATCTTTGTTTTCCTGCTATTTCTTGACCCTGCGACACCCGCAGCTAAGCTGGGAGAGCCCAGGACCCCTCCCCCCCTGCCGAGAATGGAGGACCAGCTCTGTGTGCGCGGCATCCTCCCTGCGTTCTACCTGCACTGCACGGGCTCGGCCTGGAGGGACGGCCCAAGACACTCGTGCACGGTGGCTTATTTCGCAGTTGACCTGGGGGCCACCCATCAGGAAGAAAAACACTGGCTGAGATGATGAAACGCACAGGAGAAAAGTGGGCTCTGGCTCATCATATGCAAAGACAAGAGCTGACGCTGACGGAGCAGCGCTTACCTGCACGTGTGGGGTTAGGCGCTCACGTCCGCTCTCTGCAATGTCACGGGAGGGACACAAAGGGCCCACGAGGGCCGCCACTGACCCAGGTAGGCGCAGAGCAGAGATGAGAAGCCAAGTTCCCGCCCATCTTTCTCCCCGGGCTGGACAGAGGGTGGGCCAAGGACAGCGAAAGGGGAGCTGACCCGGGGTCACAGAGCGGGAATGAGAGGAGCCCCGGCATTTTGTTAAAGTGGACATTCGCAAGGGCCCCAGCAGTGCCCCTGAGTGCCCCTGCTCCCTCGGCGGCTGCATCACATGGCCACGGCCTGGTGGCTTAAAACAACACACGTTTACCCGAGGCCGCAAGTCCAACCCCGAGCTCACTGGACTACTCGGCAGCGCGCCACGTCCTGTGGAGGCTCCAGCGGAGGTGCCACCGCCCCGGCCGTGCGCCCTCTGCTGCCGCACGCCCTCTGCAACCCCGACAGCCCCGTGCCGCGGGCATCACTCGCTCACAGGACCGGCACATCCTGGGGGCCCCCTCATTCTGCCTGCCACGCTGCAGCGACCAAAGGGCCGGGCAACCCCGGCGGCTGCGTTGGTCCAAAGCGCCGACAGGTGTGTCTCTCCCAGCCCCGGGCACCTGAGTCTGTGTCCCGGAAGGCAGAGTCCACGGCTCAGCCATTCCCTGTACCCGCCACACCGCCTTGCCCATGACAGGTTCTTAGAATTACTGATCATCAATCACTGATTATTGATGACAGCATGTGAATAACATGTATCCGTTATCAAGATGGCACTCGCCCCATGGGAGGGTTTAGTCCAGGGATCAGCGAGCTTTTTCTGCGAAAGGCCAGATAGTGAGTTCGGTGCTGTAGGCCACGTGGTGCCTGGTGCCAGCGACTTCGCTCTGTAGAGAAAGCGGC